>NW_022170177.1:0-1000 GCF_008728515.1 Papio anubis | reverse complement strand
CAGTTTGCAGCTCTTTCATTCCTGACCCTGTTCTTTAATGTAATATCTGCTGGGATGGCCTTTAGAGGTTTTACATTTTTATATTAAAAAAAAAAAAGAAAAGTCAATTTTTTTTTTGAAATATGGTGGCCCGGCTGGGCGCGGTGGCTCACGCCTGTAATCCCAGCACTTTGGGAGGCTGAGACGGGCGGATCACGAGGTCAGGAGATCGAGACCACCCTGGCTAACATGGTGAAACCCCGTCTCTACTAAAAATGCAAAAATTAGCCAGGCACAGTGCGGGCACCTGTAGTCCCAGCTACTCGGGAGGCCGAGGCAGGAGAATGGTGTGAACCTGGGAGGCGGAGCTTGCAGTGAGTGGAGATCGCACCACTGCACTCCAGCCTGGGCGACAGAGCGAGCCTCCATCTCAAAAAAAAAAAAAGAAAAAGAAAAGAAATATGGTGGCCCTCCATACACATCGGTTCCACATGTGTGGTTTCAACCAGCTATGTATTGAAAGTAAAATTGCATCCTTACAAATATGCAGACTTTTTTTCCTTGTCATTGTTCCCTAAACAACACGGTTTAACAACTATTTACGTAGCATTTACATTGTATTAGGTACTGTGAGTGATCCTGGAGTTGTTGTAAAGCTTAAATGTAAAACTTTAAATGAGGATGATTTAAAATATAGAGGATGTGCATAGGTTATATACAAATACTCTTCCATTTTATATTAGGGACTTGAGCATCCACGGATTTTAGTATCCATGGGGGTCCTGGACCCAACCTGCCACGGATACGCAGGGACGACTGTGTTTGGCATAGAGCCCTTTCTAATGCACTTACCAAGGACAGCCGCAGCAGGCTGTGATCCCTGAGATGAGTGTGAGTTCAGGGAGGGCAGAGTTTTTTTTTGTTTTTTTTTTTTTAATTACTTTTTATTATACTTTAAGTTCTAGGGTACATGTGCATAACGTGCAGGTTTGTTACATATGTATACTTGTGCCATGTTGCT
>NW_022170176.1:0-1000 GCF_008728515.1 Papio anubis | reverse complement strand
TTCACCATGTTAGCCAGGATAGTCTCGATCCCCTGACCTTGTGATCCACCCGCCTCGGCCTCCCAAAGTGCTGGGATTACAGGCTTGAGCCACCGCGCCCGGCATGTCTGCAGGTCTTAACATCCCTGATTAAAACAAATTCTGAGTACATTTTAAAACATAAGGCTTCCAATGGAATTTTTAAAACCCTTATATGGAGAATTTTAAACATATATGTAAATAAACATGAATATAACAAACCCCTGTATATCTATAACCCTTCAGAACAACCAGAAACACATGGGCAATTCTGTTCCGTCTATATTCCCAAATAAAATTCATACATTGTGATTAGCTGATGTGTTTTTAAGTCTATATAATTTATACATTTCCCTTGTATCTCCTGTATATCATTTTCTTGTAATTTATTTGTTGAAGAAGCTGCTTTGATTTTCCTGATTCATCTTCAGAGTTTAAAATAGAATTTCACAAAAAGAAAAAAATAAAAGCAGACGGAAAGAATAAAAATGTCAGAAAAGAAATCAATGGGATTTAAATGGTACAGCTGCTTTGGAAAACAATCTGGCAGTTCCTCAAAAAGTAAGACATAGAATTACTCTTTGATCCATCAATTCTATTCAAGTCTTCATACTGAAGAGAATTAAAAACATATGTCCACACAAAAACTTGTAGAGCAGCATTATCCATAATAGCCAAAAAGTAGAAACAACCCAAACGTCCACCAACTGATGAGCGAATAAATAACATGAAGTATTTCCACACAATGGAATATTACTCAGCCTCAAAAAGGAATGATTGCCAGAGGTTGGAGGAGGAAAAAATGGAAAATGCAGTTTCTTTCTTGTGTGCTGAAAATATGTTAGAATTAAATAGTGGTGAAGTCTGTACTACTTTCAGAAAGTGCTAAATTGAACACTTTACATGAGTAAAATGTAGTATGTGAATTATAACTCAAAAATCAAGAACATTTTCCAGAAATAAAGTTTATGAATTTTCAGAT
>NW_022170175.1:0-1001 GCF_008728515.1 Papio anubis | reverse complement strand
TCATCGTTCTTGGAAAATGCAAGATTATTTTCAGTATGAGATTTGAGAGTTTCCTGACAACCATCTTTTCCAAAGTGTGTTGTTTTCTATAGTGTGTTAGGAGGTACCAAGAGAAAATCAGGGCTCCTAGTCAAATATAATGAGAAAACATTGACCTAAATAGTGCTAAACAAGGATTTTTTGCAATAGAACTTAATGATGTTTGGCAGAGTCTGCGATTTGTTATTAAAATCTATTTTCTGTTTTCATTGTTGGCACAAGACTGATCACACATCCCAGTCTTCTTTGCAGTTAAGTGACCATGTTACTGAGTTCTGACAAATGAGAGATAAATGGGAGGTCTTATGTGACACTTCCACTCCTAACACTAAATCCCATTTGTCATCCTCCAAGCTCTTTGCTCCCTCCACAGAGCTGGAATAGTGGTAACCAGAATTACTTTGAAAGTCAAGCTTGAAAGCAGCACACCCACTATTGGCTTGGGCCTCAGAGTGATGCATATAACAGATTCAGATTGCCCTTTCCACAACTGGAAAACTCACTTTGGACTGTTTTATGGGTGATCAGCAAAAATTACATTGCATTGAACCATTATAATTTGGGGCTATGTGTTTTGACAAATTATCTATAACTGGTACACTGTACATGGTGACTCTTGAAGAGTTTCAAACTTTTATGTTTGAAAAAAATTAATTTCTTAAGCATATCTCTTCCCATAGAAATGGGTATGTAGTTAGGTTGGTGTCTGCAGCCTATCAAGATAAATTAGACTTAACTAGAGAAGAAGCAAAAGCTAGTGTCTGAGTCAACTCTTCATGTGTTTAGAATATTCCGTTTCACAGGGTTCTTTGTGACCGAATGTGAAGGAGGATCAAAACTCAAAAACTGTTGTTCACCATGGGCTAACACATATCGATACTGACCATGAGGTAGAAGAAAGTAGAACTGAAGGGTGTACTCCAGCAGTCCAGGTGCAGAAAGCATTCCAGTAACTATACTTC
>NW_022170174.1:0-1001 GCF_008728515.1 Papio anubis | reverse complement strand
AAGCTAAAGAAACTATATGAGACCGGTCCCCCGCTGACACCCCATCCGTACCAGCCGAGAGACTGGGTCCTGGTCAGGCGACACTGACAAGAGACCCTAAAACCCAGGTGGAAAGGATCACTCCAGGTACTCCTAACCACACCCACCGCCCTGAAGGTAGAAGGCATCGCGTTGTGGATCCACTACACCCACATCAAGCCAGTGGACCCAACCTCCGACCTTCTGGGACCAATCACGGCGGCGGCTAAAGCACCGGACACGTGGACTGTGGACAGAGCTAGGAACAACCCCTTAAAACTCACCCTGCGCCGGCAACATAGCTCACTGCAAACATGCAGTTAGGTAGTCTAACCCTAACGTTAGTCACCCTAGTGGCCGCTGGAGAAATCACAAAACCAGCTCTTAATCCCTTTGTCTGGAGATTCTGGCTTTATGAAAACCGAACCCACCCTGGACAACCTCATAAGCCCGGGAAATTATTGGCCAGTGCTGATTGCCCCTCCTCAAGGTGCAACAGCCCAATTCTACTAAATTTTACTGGTTTTCAAATAGCCAAACCTATGACACCAATAATATGCTTTGAGTTTGATCAGACTAAATACAACTGTAAACACTATTGGTGGCACCAAAATGCCAGCTGTCCTTATAACCATAGACCCTGTTATTGGGGAGAGAGAAAACAGTTAGACCCTAAGTGGCCCTTCCATCGTAGACGGGACTCTTTTCATATACATAGATAGTTAGAGACCCCTGGAACTCCCGCTGGACCACGCCTCAACATGGGGCTGTATACTACTCCCCCTCCTCCACATGGCCTAGCAGTCACCTCTATCTGTGGCGAGGCCTAGTACAAGTACTGCCCCTGGTCCACGGGAATATCCAACGACAGGAAAACAGACTAACACAAGACTTACGTCCTTTCTCCTGGTTAAAGTTATTACAAGAAGGACTAGAACTTGCTAACCTTACAGGACTTCACAGCCAGACAGGCTGTGAAGTCC
>NW_022170173.1:0-1001 GCF_008728515.1 Papio anubis | reverse complement strand
CGCCCGGCCAACATTTCAATATATGTTAGTCAGTGTTTCAGTGTAATGTCTAAAATTGAACTCATTTCTTCTTCAACTTAGACTGTCTCTTATATTCTTTTTTTTTTTGAGACAGAGTCTTACTCTGTTGCCCAGGCTGGAGTGCAGTGGCACGAACTCAGCTCACTGCAACCTCCACCCCCCTGGGTTCAAGCACTCCTCCTGCCTCAGCCTTCCAAGTAGCTGGGACTACAGGTGTGCACGACCACGCCGGGTTAACTTTTGTATTTTCAGTAGAGACGAGGTTTCACCATGTTGCCTGGGCTGAACTCAAACTCCTGAACTCAGGTAATCCGCCAGCCTCGGCCTCCCAAAGTGCTGGGATTACAAGCATGAGCCACCATACCCAGCCTGTCTCTTATATTCTTGAACACGGTTTATAGCATCCCAATCCACTAAGTCTTCTAAGCTAGAAAGTTTACTCCATCCTTCTTTGTGTCCCCAACACTTTGTCCATGCCTTTATTACAGCATATTCTATGAGACACAATAGTGGATCTGCGTATGTCTGTCTCTACTAGAGCATGTTTGTCTCAACTAGATTGAAGTTGGGGGTGGGTGGCAGGGAGAAAAGGAAGAGCATTCCAGACACAAAAAATAGCATGAAAGTTCAGAGATGAGAGAAAATAAAGCACAAAGAAGTCCAGTTTGATTGGAATATAAAAGGTAAGAGAGTGAGGGGCATGAAGTGAGACTAGACTAAATAAAAATATATAATAGCAGGGCACGGTGGCTCACACTTGTAATCCCAACACTTTGGGAGGCCAAGGCAGGTGGATCACCTGAGGTCAAGAGTTCAAGACCAGCCTGGCCAACATGGTGAAACCCCACCTCTACTAAAAATATAAAAATTAGCTGGGCGTGGTGTCCGACACCTGTAATCCCAGCTACTCAGGAGGCTGAGGCAGGAGAATCATTTGAACCCAGGAGGCAGAGGTTGCAGTGAGCCAAGATCGTGCCATT
>NW_022170172.1:0-1001 GCF_008728515.1 Papio anubis | reverse complement strand
TCAATATCGCAGGGGCTGTAACCACCCTGCCCCCCGTATATTGTTCCTAATATGCAGCGGAGTGGAGGCTCATAGTACTCCCAATATCCCAGAAGGTGCACACACCTGTGATATGGTTCCTAATATCCAGCAGGAAAGAGGCTGATTTTACTTTCGACATTGCAGTGGGTGTACAGCGCCCCCAAACCCGGGGTATCGTGCCTAATATCCAGGCGGGAAGAAGATGACATGGCTGACAATATCGAAGTGGGTGGACACTTCTTCAGTGATATGGTTCCTGATATCCAGGAGGTGAGTGGATATTATTCCCAACAAAGTAGGAACCGTTCAGTCACCCTGGGATTTTGTCCTTAATAACCACAAGGGAGAGATGATATTACTACCAATATTGCAAGGGGTGTACACCCCTCCTGTGATATTGTTTCTTATATCCAGGAAAGAAGAAGATGGTATTAGTACCAATATTGAAGGGATGGACAGTCCCCATGGGATATTGTTCTAAAGATGCAGGTTGAAAGAGGATGAGACTCCCTCCAATACAACAAGGGGTGTACACCCTGCCTGTGATATGAATCCGAAAACCTAGAAGAAGAGAGAATGACATTGCTTCCAAAAACACACGGGGTGTACACCCACCCTGTGATATTGTTCCTGTCATCTAAAGGAAGAGATGATGATACTACTCCCACTACCAGAGAAGTTACACACCCCCTTGTGATATTGTTCCTCATAACTTGGGGGGAGAGCATGATATTACTTCCAGTATGACAGTGGCTTCACACCCAGTCTGTGATATTGCTCCTAATTTCCAGTAGGTAAAGTATGATGTTCCTGCCAAGAGAGTAGTGGGTGTACAACCGCCCTGTGATATGTCTCCGAATATTCAGGGGAAAATAGGAAGACATTACCCCAAATCTCCGAAAAAGTGTACACCCATTGTGTGATATGGTTCCTAATATCGGGAGGTGCAGAGGATGGTAATCTTTCTCCCATCGCAGGCT
>NW_022170171.1:0-1001 GCF_008728515.1 Papio anubis | reverse complement strand
CATAGGGTTTTTCTCAGGAATCAGCTGATGTCTTCAAATGGAACTAACATAACTGAAGGCCTTACCACAAATTTAGATTCAAAAGGCTTTTCTCCACCCTGAGTCCTCCCAAATCTTCAAAAACAGGAAAATCTGAAGGCCTGACCACATTTCCTACATTCTTAAGGTTTCTGTGCAATGTGAGCCTTTTCATGCTTATAAGGGAATGGTAAAGAGTATATGTTTTACCACATTTCTTACATTCAAGGGGCTTTATTTATTTATTTATTTATTTTCTTTAATTTTGAGATGGAATCTCACTCTGTCACCAGGCTGGAGTGCAGTGGCACAATCTCGGCTCCCTGCAACCTCCGCCTCCTGGGTTCAAGCGATTCTCCTGCCTCAGCCTCCTGAGTAGCTGGGATTACAACCATATGCTACCACACACAGCTAATTTTTGTATTTCTAGTAGAGACGAGGTTTCACCATGATGGCCAGGATGGTCTCGATCTCCTGACCTCGTGATCCGCATGCACAGGGCTTTCCCCCAACCCCCCGTGGCTTTTTATGTCCTTGAAAAAGAACTAAGACAACTGAAATGTGCCACCATGCCCAGTTAATTATTTTCTTTTTTCTTTTTTTTTTTTTTCTTTTTGAGATGGAGTCTCGCTCTGTCGCGCAGGCTGGCATGCAGTTGTGCGATCTCGGCTCACTGCAAGCTCTGCCTCCCAGGTTCACATCCTTCTCCTGTCTCAGCCTCCCGAGTAGCTGGCTTGAGCCAGCGTACCTGGCATTATTTTATTTTTTCTAGAGACAGGGTTTCACCGTGTTGCCCAGGTTGTTTCACACTGTTTTAATCCGGGCTGGTTATGAACTCCTGGGCTCAAGCAATACACACACCTTGGCCTCCCAAAGTGCTGGGATTATAGGCTGAGTCACTACACCCAGCCTCTATATCATGACTTCTTTCATGGCGTGTAAGATGACTGGAACGAGCGTAGCCTTTACCGCATCTCTTACAT
>NW_022170170.1:0-1001 GCF_008728515.1 Papio anubis | reverse complement strand
ATATGAAAACAATCCAAGTGTTCATCAGCACATGAATAAACAAATGTGGTCACACATACAACAGAATGTTAATCTGCCATAAAGAGGAATGAAGCTCTGATATCCGCTGGAAGATGCATGGACTTTGGAAACATTATGCTAAGTGAAATATGTCAGAAACTAAATAACATATATATATAATTCCATTTATATGAAACATCAAGAATAGGCAAATTCACAGAGACAGAGTAGAGATGATCAAGGTCTAGGGTGGACAATACAGGGAGTTATTATAGTTTCAAAGATACAAAGTTTCAGTTTAAAATGATAAAAATTTTCTAGGAAAAATAGTGGTGATGGTAACTTAACACTGTGTATGTGGTTAACTCCATTTGACTGCACATTTTTAAGTGATTAAAATAGCACATTATTCACAGAACTGTGAAAAATCGATTTCTATTATTTAATTCACCCAGGCTAAGGTGTTTGTTATGGCAGCTGAAGCCCATGAATACATCATCTGACCCAGTGTTTTCCATGAAACGTATCACTTTTTCAATCAAGTTAGCTGGAAGCTCCTGTCCCCAGAAGAACTGCAGGTACCAAAACAAGAGCTTCAGCAGGGGTTCAACCAGCACAGGTCCCACAGGGCAGCCTCGATGTCAGGCCCTGGATGGTATGTGAGGCTATAATGATACAACCACAACGTGAAAGTATAAGTATTTTTACTACTTACAGACACTGGGGAGCACTCGGCACACGTGGAGACTACAGATACAGAGGTCAGCGAGCCCAGGCAGGGAGGACAGAAGAGACCGGTAAGCCGATGGCTTTAGTAAGTCCAGGTGTTATCTGACAGGTTTCCAGCAGGGAGCTTTAATGGATGTGATTAAAGAAAGTAGCAAACACTGGGACCAGGAGATCATGCTGTGATTGAGAAGTGGTCACTTTAAATGTAAGGGCAAATGTCAGAATATCAGTTTAAAGAAAGTAGATGGAGAGAGAGGAGCCCAGCACACCAA
>NW_022170169.1:0-1001 GCF_008728515.1 Papio anubis | reverse complement strand
GCAATGGCTTCAATTAAAAAGTTGGTGGTGGGAAAAAGCAAGAGTACAAGCTAGAAAAAATGCTACGCGAAATCCCCCAGGACCTACTGAAGAGCAGCTTACGGGTTCAGGACAATACGCCACTCTTAATGCTCAGGCAGGCCTAGATGATATTGCTCTCACTCAGATTAAAGCCTTGTTTATAAAAGCGTGGACTAAGGTTGGAATAGTGGGTAAAACTTCTTTATCATTTGTAAAGATCCTACAAGGAGCCACTGAGCCGTATCTGTATTAAAGACTGTAGGTTCAGGCCCTGCTGCTAAAATTCTTTTGGATACTCTGGCTTTTGCGAGTGCTAATCCTGAGTGCCAAAAATTGCTGTGTCCTCTAAAAGCTAGTGGAGCTAATTTAGCTAAATACATTCGGGCTTGTGCAGGTGTTGGAGGAGCTATTTACAATGCTCAATTGTTTGCTGGGGCACTTTCTAAGGCTTTAAAAGGCAATTCTAAACAAGGCATATGCTATCAATGTGGGAAACCCGGTCATTTTAAAAAGGAATGCCGGAAAAAAATTAGGCTCTTCTGCTCTAAAAGAAAAAAGGTTACCATCTAATATGTGTAAACAATGTGGCAAGGGTCGACATTGGACCAATGAATGCCGTTCAAAAACTGATACAAGTGGGAATGTACTGTCACCCCTCTCGGGAAACAAAAGCCGGGGCCCGCAGGCTTGGGGCCCCAACAACTACAATCAGGCCTACCCCAGTACTCAGTGAGCAATGGCTTACAACATCAAGGAATGACCTCAAGTCCTCCTTAAAGACATCTTACCCTACCCCAGTTTCTCAGCTTTATGCTGCCACTAAGCAGAGTGCCGCTGCTGACCTAGCTATTGTCCAACCTTATACTTTATCTCCTAATAGAGGAATATATAAGTTGGCTACCGGAGTGTGTGGTCCTTTGCCAAAGGGACATGTAGGACTTTTACTAGGTTAAAGCAGCAACGCTATGCGGGGGTTAATG
>NW_022170168.1:0-1001 GCF_008728515.1 Papio anubis | reverse complement strand
GATCCGAAATATCTGTTCTCAGAATCCACAGAAATTTCGGATCCCTTTGAAGACTATAGGGCCAAAGGAAATATTCTCCGATAACAAAGAGAAAGAAGCTTTCTGAGAAACTTCTTTGTGTTCTGTGAAATCATCTTACAGAGTTACAGCTTTCCCCTCAGGAAGCCTTTCGCTAAGACAGTTCTTGTGGAATTGGCAAACTGATATATGGAATCCCATAGAGGGCTATGGTGAAAAAGGAAATATCCTCATATGAAATCTGGAAAGAAGCTTTCTGAGAATCTGCGGAGGGTTCTGTTATTTCATTTCACAGAGTTGCATCTGTATTTCGTGGATCCCATTGCTAGCCTTATTTCTGTGGAATCTGAGAACAGATATTTCGGATCCCTTTGAAGACTATAGGGCCAAAGGAAATATCCTCCGATAACAAAGAGAAAGAAGCTGTCTGAGAAACTTCTTTGTGTTCTGTGAAATCATCTCACAGAGTTACAGCTTTCCCCTCAAGAAGCCTTTCGCTAAGACAGTTCTTGTGGAATTGGCAAAGTGATATTTGGAATCCCATAGAGGGCTATGGTTCAAAAGCAAATATCCTCAGATGAAATCTGGAAAGAAGCTTTCTGAGAAACTGCTGAGTGTTCGGTTAATTCATCTCACAGAGTTACATCTGTATTTCGTGGATCTCTTTGCTAGCCTTATTTCTGTGGAATCTGAGAACAGATATTTCGGATCCCTTTGAAGACTAGAGGGGCAAAGGAAATATCCTCGGATAACAAAGAGAAAGAAGCTTTGTGAGAAACTTCTTTGTGTTCTGTGAAATCATCTCACAGACTTACAGCTTTCCCCTCAAGAAGCCTTTCGCTAAGACAGTTCTTGTGGAATTGGCAAAGTGATATTTGGAAGCCCGTAGAGGTCTATGGTGAAAAAGGAAATATACCCGGATGAAATTTTTAAAGAAGCTTTCTCACAAACTGCTTAGTGTTCTGTTAATTCATCTCACAGAG
>NW_022170167.1:0-28822 GCF_008728515.1 Papio anubis | reverse complement strand
GTCCTGGAGGCGAGGCCAGCATTGGACTTGACGTTGCTTCACCTACATGATTCTCTTGTCCGTCCATCTGCAGTGTCTCTCCTGTTTTTATAATTTCTTCCTTACATTTTATTTGAACTAAAATTAATTTTGTGATAGCAACTTGCTTTCTGTGAATATTTACTTAAAAATTTTATGCAATATTTATTTTATTTTTTTCTTTCTTTAATTTGAAAGTGTTGCTTTATTATTGATAATTTTTTATTTTAATATATGAGGTTAATCCCTCTATGTTTGGTAGGAAAAAGTGATATATTTGAACGTATTTCCATGATTTGATTTTTGGATTTTGTATTTGCAAAGTTTTATCCTCAATTCTCTTTTCCTTGTTTCAGATTTCTTTCCTTTCCTTATTTTTTTGGGGGGACAGAGTTTTGCTCTTGTTGGCCAGGCTGGAGTGCAATGGGGAGATCTTGGCTCACCACAATCTCTGCCTCTCAGGTTCAAGTGATTCTTCTGCCACAACCTCCAAGTAGCTGGGATTACAGGCATGCACCACCACACCCGGCTAATTTTGTAATTTTAGTACAGACAGAGTTACTCCATGTTGGTCAGGCTGGTCTCAAACTCCCGACCTCAGGTGTTCCACCGACCTTGGCCTCCTAAAGTGCTGGGATTACAGGCATGAACCACTGTGCCCAGACTTCCAGATTTATTTTCAATCAACATTTCGTTTTCCACTTCCTTCCTATGCTGGCTTGTAGGTTTTCCAGGCTATTTACCTTTATCTAGTGTCAAAAATTCTTTTGGGAACTTTTGACTTGTCAACCAATAGTTGTAAGTATATTGGATATGGCTGTTTATCTCCCGGTGCTCTGGTTATAATCTACCCTATTAATACCTTGTAGTCTTATTGTTGTAGTTATTTTTCTATTAATTTCTGAGATAAGAATTAAAATTGTCAAATTGTGGATTTATGCATTTATCCTTTTAATTCAATAATTTTTGCTTCATGTATCTTTTTATTTTTCTTTGGTGCATGCATGCTTATGATTATTAGGTGTTCTAAGCAAATGGACTTATTAGTATAAAACATCCTTCTTTATCCCTGGTGATGCTTGTCTTTCTTGTAGTCTGTATCTGCCATTAATACACTGGCCGCAGTTTTTGATAACAAAGATTTGCATGGTGTATATTTGTCTATCTTTTCAGTGCGAATATATTTGTATCTTTATCTCATGAGTGTATTTCTTTTTAAAAGCAGATATTGAGGTTTCCTTTTTACCTACTTTGACAGTCTCTGTTCCACCTTCCTGGTCTTCTTCTGGATTATTGTAGTTTTGGTTCGTTTGTTTGTTTGTTTGTTTGTTTTATGGGTTTTCTTTCTTTCTTTTTTTTTTGTATGGATTTTGTACTTTGATTTTTTTTTTTAAACTATGACTCCTCATTTCATTTATTTATGTTTGGTGACTTCTTTAGAAATTAAAATATAAATACTTAACATATATTAAATATCATAACACTTATATAAAATATAAGAAAACCTTACCTTACCCTCCTCTCATCTTTTGTGCCTTGTTGTCTTGGATTTTTCTTCTGCACATGTTGTAATTCTTGGAGGATGTCATTAAAATAGTAATTTCCCCTTCACATATTTACTATTTTTGGCACACTTTAATCTTTTCTGTGAACTAGAATTTCCAATTATTATCATTTTTCTTCACCCTGAACAAGTTTCTTTTGCATTTATTATGGTTTGGGTGTGATGGCAACACAGTCTCTCAGACTTTCTTTAACTGAAAATGCGTTTTTCTCAACTTCAGTTCTAAAGGCTGCTTCAGCAGGTTCATAATTCTAGGGACTCTTTCGACTTTGAACAGCATGAAGTCTCTGCTCAGCAGTGCTCTAGGCACCATCTAACACATTATCATAGCCAGTTGTGTCAAATCCGTCATCAGTCATAGAATCCTTTGACAGGTGCTTCTTGTTGCTTAAGTTCTAACATTTCATAGTCTTCAGAGACATGGAAAAGTAGCAGTGCTAGTAGCAGTACTAGCAAAAGCAGGTTAAGCCCTAAAATGAATTGAGATGCCATTGCATGCATACATATGAATGTTTAACTTCAGCTAAAATGCTTGCAAAGGTACTATTTTATCTTTATACAAGGTTATAACACAAATTAAAAATTTAAAAATATTTTCACTTTACATATGTGAAAACTGCAGCTCAAAATTTAAAGACAGTTAGGCCACAACTAGGTAAAGGCGGTCCAGATCTGGAGCCGCATGTCGGGATTTTGCAGCCCATAATTTACCACCGGCGTGTGAGGCTTCTCAGAGCTCTTTCAAATCAGGTTAGCTCTGGGTAAGTGCAGCAGGTGAGCCCTTTGCCCACTTTCCAACAGAAATCCAATGTTTATTTCAAGGTTTCCGTTCTTTTTGTTTGTTTTGTTTCCTTACAGCATGTCTGGGGTTGTTATAAAATTTAATTTTAAAAGAGAACCAGTCTATCATTAAGGGTTCATACAAACTTGTACAAAAACAAAAAATACTGGTAGATGAGAAACTTCTGCAAAATTGTTAGTTATTTACATATATATATATAAAATATATATAATTGTAACTAAAGAAATGTGTATCACAGTAATAATTTAATTATTATAATTTTTGTCAATTTGAGGGCGAATTTTTAAAGCTCTCCACATCATGGTTTACTGTGAAGTTGAAACACTTTCAGCATGCCTCAGGCTGACAATCTGCTGACAACCCCTTCTTGGTTCCTTCACTTGAAAAATGTGAGCGTGCCCTGTTCATGTGCCTGGCAAGCTCGTAACCCACTCAGGAGAAGGACAGTGGCCACTCAGGTCATCAGGTGAACTTGTGACGAGGCCATCAAGAGGCTGCACGTGAGCTCCAGAAAATGAAATTCCCACTGTCTACCTATTTCCCATTTCCACCCAATGCCCCGCCCCTGCTCCAAAGCAAGGTCTCCACTTCCTAGGCTTGATTTTCAATATTGCTGAACAGGGGTCATAGAAAACAAACTGAACAAAGACACAAATGAAGCCTTTAACTCAGTGAGCAAAGACACAGCACCTCCCCACCCCAGCCTGGCTCAGAGCCACACAGCTGCTGCTGGGAGCTGAGCACAGACCCACAGGCTCACAACCCGTGGATCTCACCAATCACATTTCTTCCCTCTGTGTCCAAAAAATGTAATCATAAAATGGGATGGGACACTTTGGACAGAGGTGTCATTTACGAGGCATGGACTGCATGTTGCTCACACAGCCACAGGATCACTACTTGCATCAGGGACAGATGGGAAGCAGGACCTGGGAGTCACAGGTGCTTGGACCAGGAGAAAAACCACAGAGGCAGGACTTGCCTACAGTCCCACGCCTTGGGGGTCCGGACAGGTGGGCAGGCTGGGAGATGCTCTCTACAGGAAGACGTAAAATATGCCCACATCTCCCACCAAACAGAGATGCAGGTGGAGTCAGCCCCGAGACTCGGCCTGCCCCACCAGGGTCACGAGTCAGGCCCAGGCTGTGCCCTCCACGCTACCCTCAAGGGGACTTCCTGCTAGGCTGGGACAACTGCACCAGGCCCTGATGCCCTGGGAAGGACAGGGTTGGCTTTAACAGAAAGAGCTAAACCTGCAGGGATGAACTTGCCTTTCCCCGGGGCCATGGGATGATTTATAGAAAGTTCTACCCATCAGGACAAGACTTCACATGACACCATCAGATGAACTGATTTCATGCCACAGAGGGAGGAAGAGGGCACATGCCATAGGTCTGCTGGTCACAGCACACACACGCTCCTGAGAGCTTCAGACCCAGCAGTGTGGCTCAGGTGCCAGGTCAGGATGTGGGAGGACACGTGTCTGGGTGAATCTCTGCTGCAACTGCCTTGTTTCACCAGGTAGAAGATGTGGCAGCAGAACATGGCCAGGTGATGCTCCCCAAGCACCACATCACCCAGGACCTGGGGTGCATCTACTGTCCTACACATCAGGCTCCTGAAAAGCAGGGAGACCTGGTTTGCAACTGTGGGAGAAACATTCAGGGCAGGTCCAGGTTCTCTGAAAAAACAAGCTCTGGGTGCTGCTTTGTCCTCAGGCTGCTCCTCCAACATGGGACCTGCAGGCAGAAAAATGAGTACCACCTGGACCGTGGTGTCAGCTGGAGCAGTACTGTGCTGCCTGGGGAAGGAGGGGCTCCACGCAAGTGCCTCTCGGTACACAGCATTTGATGGCATGTGGACAAGTGCGGGAGCTCTAGACCAAGGACTCTGTGGTGAGCAAGGCTCAGGGCACCTTAGGTGTGAGGGCCTGGGTTACACCACCAGGGGCTCACCCGGACCCTGAGCAGAAGGTGGAGGGGGTGGTGATCATTACCTAACCTTGAGATGGGTGGCAGCCACAAGAAAAGGGTTCGTGAACACAAACAACTAGCACCCAGGAAAAAGCCAGAATTTAATAAAGGCGCAGGCCCCTGTCAGTGCAGTCTGGCTGGGGCCTTATTGCCACCCCAGTCCTCCCCAGGGCCTCAGCTATGAGCTTTGATTGTAGACGCACTTATGCCATGGCCCCTTCAGACTGCTCCTTTCACCTCTGAAAAACCAGACAGGATGCTTGTTCCTCTGGAAGCGTGAATGCCTTAGTGTGCTTTTACTTTGGCTATAAACTCTTCTGCAACCGAAATATATATACAGAGGCCTTGTGTGTTCCCAAGGTTTCCAGGCATCTCTGAGAGTTTGCTTCTCAGTTCCCAGAAGGTGTGACAGCTTGAAAGCATGTGCTGCTGGTTTCTCATCTCAGTGTATTTTGTTCCCTGTGGACAGCATGTTTCTAACCCCCTGGCACATGCTTGGCTCAGATCTTTGAAAAAGCCAAGGGTGGGAGGCAGAATGATGTGGAATGGGCAGAAACTATGAGCCCAAGGCTACCCAGGAGAGATGGAGCTGCAGTGTAGCCCAGTGAGAGTGCCAGGGAACCCACGCAGCAGCCTAGGGAAGGTCAGGGAATGGAGCTGGGGTTTCAGTTGTCACCATCCCAGAGTTAGACTCAGCCAGGTGAACAGCTGATTCTCCTCCACAGAACACTTGGGCTGGCACAAAACATGCAATTCACAGAGAAAGACCAGTCATGTCCACCCCCTGTGGCCTCCACATACCTAAGCCCGTGCCTGATATATAGCAGAACAAGACTCCACAGCATGCATCTGTTCTCTCCAGGGCATTTTATGATGAGAAAGGGATTTACTTCACATGATGAAAATAGAAGAGGAAATAACCTTGACAAGGACATGTAGTTCCACTTATAGAACCAAGGCCTAGGAATAGTGCAGTGTAGGGCCCAGCACTTCTAGGGCTGGGAAGCAGGAGATGGGTTGGGGTTGACTGAGGAAGAGTGGCCATTTGCAGGCAGTGTGGGCACCAGGCCCTCTGCAGGGGAAAAGCCCAGTGGCAGGATGAGAGGACATAGGCTGGCAGGGGCTGTCACTCCTCACCCGTGGGAAGGGAACAAGCTCCCCAGAGTGGAGCCACTGTTAAGTGAAATCACTCAAAGTCCATCACGGAAACACAAAAGTTGTCTTGCAGTGGTGATACAGGACTTAAACAAAATGGCGGTTCTGATGGAAGTTTGCTTAGTTCCACAGACCTCGTGTCTACAGTTGCGGTAAGCAAGACTGAACTCAGCCACGCTCACCTGCAGACACTGAGATGCTTGCCAGGAGGCTGTGGAGTGGAATACAAGACACGAATGCTGACAAGGATGGGAAGAGCCTCCTTTCCTGGCTAGGGGGAGGGGGAGACTTGGCCAATCCAAAAATAGATAAGAGAAGGTCTCAGAGCTCCTGAGGCAAGAGCTACTTAGGCATTCAGAGATACTTGGATGATGGCATTGTCTTCAGTAGAACCTTAAGATTCCTTGGACAGGCAGGTGGGGCAGAGGCGGTGGTGGTCAGTGGGTGAGCCTTAAGCCACCAGCCAGCGGCTATAACAAAGTCACATTGCTTGGCAGGGACAGGCCTACCTGGTCTCCCTCACTGATCCTGAGGCAGGAATCTTATAAACCCATATAATTTAATTTTGTGTAAGCTCAAGCTCGTCACTGAGATCATCCTCTGTATGATGATCCATGAGGCCGCCATGAACAGCATGGATGGACCCAGGCTACGGATGGGCCCTCTTCATCCTGGATGAGGAGCCCACAGTTGCCATTGTCCCTCAGTCAGAATAAAATCAGACAAAGCAATCTGGGAGATCCAGCACATGAGACTGGGCACTTTTCAAAGATGTCCAAATTAGGAAAATAATAAAATGGAAAAAAAGGAAAAAACCAGAATTCCATCCCCTACAAGGTTGCTTCAGGAGGCCTCCCCCAACTCCAGGCCACAGGTGCAGGGGGCCTGCCGAGGAACTCTCCCTGGGTAGAAACTCCTCTGGTTTTTGCCTTCCACCCAATGTTGGCAACTTCAATTTCATCTTTTTCGACATCATAGCTAACATTAAAAGGGCGCAGTTGACACAGGTCAAAAAAGAGTGATGTGCTGCAGCCCTGACAATGCTCCCAGTGAGAATTTGTGCAAAACTCTTCCCTTGACCCACCAAGAATGGAATCCAGGCAGGGTCTTGGGGCTGTGATGGCTACATCTCTGCCTCCCTCCTCTCTGCAGTGGGGTCTCTTCACAGGCAGGATGGCCCCACTCCTCTCTAGCTTCTCACCAGCCCAGGATGCAGGAAGAGAGGCGGCTTATCAGATATGGGATGTTTTGCTTGACTCAGGGAGCCTGTGAACAGTATTGTCCAGCTAGGTAAACAATGTGTGCAGATAATGTGAGAGTGACAGCTGTCCAGGATATGCAGGGGCCAGAAGAGGCACAAGCAGCAGATTGGATGCTGATGGGGGTTCCTGGAATCCAGTGTGGGGCAGCTGTGTGCTGTGATCAATCTCCATGGGTAGGGAAAACAATAACCCTGGTCCTGGCTAGCTAGGTGGGAGAACGTTGACCCAAGTCCCCAGGAGGAGATGAGGAAGATTGTTTGTGTATTGTCAAAGGCAAAAGTAACCGCATGGGGTTTTCTTTCTGGTTCTAAGCTTTAGCTGGGAGGGGTGTAGCCCACCTGCCAGGAGCAGGGTGTGGGGGTCCTAGAATGTTGTTGGTGATTGTTCAGTAAAGGGCTTCACTTCTCAACCTGCAGAACTTTCTGTCTATGAGTGTGGGTTACATACATACACACGAGAACATATACTCTCAATCAGCCACACCCACATCTAAACATGGGAGTATTAGGAAACATAGGAAAGCAACATCCTACTAGATTACATTGCTTGCAGTGAAACCATTTAAACCCCTGAGCCTCGGTGTCACCAATTAACACTGCGTGTAAGGAGAATGCCTGCTTCATGGGGGTTTGTAAAGACAGAATGTAAAAATAAAATATAAAGTGCTTGGTAAACTAAAATTCTAAATAAATATTGGTTGTTACTATTATTATGTCAGAAGTACTAGTCATAAGACTAAACTACTTCACTTGAATGAGAACTCAGTTAAAAGTAGTTGGATAAATTCGTGAGTTTGAAACTACAATAGAAATTTAAAAATGCAAATTAATTTATTAATGTATTAATGCTCATTAACTTATTTGCTGTTCAGTAGATTAAATATTTGGGTAAAGTACTCCAGAGCTGGGAGCACACCACCATCAGGGGCTGCACAAACTCTGTCCTCCATGATTGTTTTCAGATGACCTCAGAGGGAAAATGAAGGCTGCAACGAATTTCTTCAGTGGATACCTTAAGCTGACTGCATAGCTCATCGGCTGAAGCTAGGGTCTTCATGAGGAACTGAGTGTTTGGGGGCTTCAAGTATTGAAACTCTGAATCTCTATGGCAAGCCTTCAGAGCTCCTTGGATTAGACATCAGCCGCTGCAGTAGCGTTCCCTGAGAAACCGGCACACGTTCTGAACACTTGCATTTGTTTCCTTTCCTTTCCGGCCACTATATGTGGAAAAACGCTTTCACCCATGACCCTAAGTGTCCCAAACTGCAGAAGAGGCAGATTGTAGCCAGCTAGTCCCTATGGCAGCCTGTTGCGCCTGCTTCTGGGTGTACTTATCCCACCCAGCCACAGGTGTTCTCTTCGCCACCGCCACGGCCTCAGCCCTGACCACAGCATCAGCATGCTGTGCATGGCCATTAGCTGGGGTGACTCAGAATTGTGTGCTGTGGAGCAGGGTTCCAGGAGTGGCATCATACAGTGCTGAGGCCAGCAAAATGATTCAAGCTACTACTCCTCCTCAGCTCAGTGCCTGCACAGTGGAAAGGAAGCACATCTATTGATTTCTTGGCCAAAAGAGCAAGTTGATACATTTTTGAAAGCTTTGACATTTTGTCTTAAAGTAACAGTGGGCCTTGTTCAACTAGAATCTCATTTCTCCAGCCTGGAAGGAGGCTGGCCCCAGCAGGCAAGCCCCCTGGAGAGAGCAGCTAGGATGCTGGCACCAGATGGCTTTGTTCCCCAGCCTTCAATATACTCACTTACAAAATAACCACAGCAGAGGTTTGATAAGATTACCCCAGGCCCAGCACTTTCTCCAGATTACAGTACGCACCATATTTTTTCTACCAGAATACAGTATTTGAATCAACTTTCAGGGGCCCCAGCCCTCAGCAAACACTCTGAGGTAGGGCCACAGCCATTTTTTCAGCCTCAAAGCATGGTTTGCAAACTGGACTTGTTGCTGCAGGAAAACCACCGCAGCACGTGGCCATTGGGGCGCAGGGGCCGTTGGGGCCCAGGGGGATTTATCTGGCTCTCACCTTGAAGGTCATCATCGCAGCATCCACAGAGTGCTTGCGGCCTCTGTGGGCGTCCCCTCAGGGGGCTTCAGTCTCTGGAAGTGAAATAGTGAACACAGGACCTGCCTGGACTTCCTGCCTCACAGCACAGCACCACAGCCTGGCCTGCCCTCTGCCTGATACTTGGTTGGGAACTTTACTCCATGAAAGCATCAAAATAAAAATATACAGACTCCCCACCTATCCCGTCTGCCGTCGGGTTCTAATTCCTCCACAGATATCCCATCACAGAGCTTTCCCGCGTGGCGGAGACTCACCACACTGGATCATCCCTCCCACGGGAAAGCACAGGTGCTGTGGCATGAGTTCAACCGACTGAAATTCTCTGATCTTCTGAGGTAATAATTCTAAAACAGGGCCACAAATACCCCTGTCAGTGTACTTGGAAGAACCTCTCATTGCAGAGGCCCCAGAAATTTTGGAGCCTCCTCCCGTTTTCCAGTGTGCTGTCAACTCCAGCATCAGAGCTCTTCCTGCCATGAGCACTGGTAATTGACTTACTGGAGAAAGTCAAGCTTTAGTTCGAAGACCTCAGGGTTCCTTTCTTCTTTTAGGCTGTGTTTATTTTACACTAGCCCATGCTGGTAGAGTCAGTGTGCACTCAGTGAAGATCAGAGCAAAAGTGTCAAAGAGTATTTAGAAGATGGAAAGTATCTGCAGTTTCTACTTCCTTACCAACGATGTCTGTTCTCCTGTGGCATCAGACAGTGGGAGACAGTGGCTCTCAGTGTGGGGCCTCCTGGCTGGAGGAGGGAACATGCAGGGGTGTTCTGGCATCTCCCCTAGAACATATGCACCTCACCTGGTGGAGATTTACTTGAGAGAAACCCATGTGTGTGGAGTAGGGGTCTCGACCTTTGGCATACCAGGGTCCACTGCTCCTGGACTCTGCCTCACCAAGAATTTGACTTGTAGGCCTAACTCACCTGGTGGCTGTGAGAACCCAGTTCCCGCAGATCCAGGCACGTCACAGTTCACAAGGTGAATGTTCAAGTTGATAGAATCTTCCATTGGCTCATCTGAGCACAGCACTCCCACAGCATCAGCTCCATTCACAGCCAGCTGCTCTGCCAAGCGCTGCTGTTTTCCTGGAATTGTGAATGCCTGGAGTCTCCACAGGTTGCCAGTTTGAGTCCGGAGAAGGTATATGTATGTGGATGAATAATAAATAGTGAATTTTGTGAAAGTTAAAATGAAAGAAAATGAAATGAAGGAAAAAACAACCTGAATATAAAAAGGCCTTTAAACACAATTTTTCGTTGTTTTTTGCTTTCAGTCACCTGGTTGATCCACAGGTCTAGTGCAGGTGTTAACTTGCTCACGATGTCCGTGCTGGGCTCCATTAATTTCCTCGTCTCACCTTGCAGGGGATATAGGAACTTGCAGGTGGCAGAATCCTAAGAGCCTGAGGGATCATGGTGCTTTCCATGCAGTGATTCTGCAACTGTAGGCACCTGCCTCTCAGAGGAGGAATTTTCAAATCTGTCACAGCTTCACTTGCAAGGGTGTCCGTTGTGCACTTTTCTGATGGAAACTCGGGCCTGTTGTGAAACATAAATTTCTGATATTTTGATCCTCATACTTCCCACACTAAACAGCGGCACTGCATTCTGTCCAGCAACTTTGAAAGGGGAAGCAAGAGGATAGGTCCTGTCCGAATCTCGAGGTGCTCCTTGAGGAATGTCCAGAGGCCACTCTGGCTTGGGACAAGCAGTGTCTCACAAGACCAAAGTGCCTGGTGGCACAATCCTGTCAGCCACAGAGGCCGGTGCGAGGGCCATCACCCCAGACAACATGACTAGTCCCAGACTGCTGTCCTAGACAGCACACAGCCCATCAGTCCAGGGAACCGTCTATTTACCATTACATAGTGTCGAGGGACTTCATAGAAAATGGTCTTGTGGATGTTGTGAGCTTCTTATGGTTATTTAATAATAATCCCATGAGATGTAGGCCCTGAGCACAGGGGGAGCTCAGTATGCATTCCTGTTGTAAGGGCAGGATGAACGGTCCAATCAGAGGCCTGTGGCATTGGGCATGTGGGCAGACGTGGATCTGGTCAGCATCTTCTGCCTGCAGCTCTTTCTTCTCCAGCAGTGCACGGCATCTGCATTAGTCAGGGTTCGCCAGAGAAACAAAACCAACAGGATGTGAGTGTAGATGCAGAGGGAAATTTATTACAAGGAGTGAACTTGTTATTCTCAGCGATAGCCCCAGATCTCTGCAGGATGAGGGGCAGCTGGAGAGCCAGAAGCACCCTGTGGTTCTATTTCCAAGGACTCACAGGCAGGAGGAGTCTCTCTGTTTGGGGAAGGGCAGGCCTGCGGCCCTGTGGGCTTCAGCCTGATGGGAGTGAGCTACGCTGGGAAGGAGCAAACTGCATTCCCTCTACAGTTTAAGCATTAACCTCATCCAGAAATACCACTGAGAGTAAAACCTGACCACACACTGGGCTCCCTGTAGCTGATCAAGCTGACATGCTCTTGAAGGTCGGCGTCTGAGAACTTTCTCTTCCTCCTTACATCAAAACTGCATAGTGTTTACAGCAAAACAGAACTAGAGCCCGGGAGGCTCTCCTGGGGTGCCTGTCCAGGCACTCTGAATGAAGTCCAATTCCAAATGGGGCACCTGCAGGCCCCTTCTTCCAGGAGTTGGGAGTTGGGGCGTGGGTCTGGAGTGCATCCACTTGAGAGTCCACGGGAGGCTCAGGAGCCATAGCATTGGGCCAGAGACTGCTTATGGGTTCCTAGGGCTGATTTTTCAGGAAAAGGAGAGCAGCCACGGAAAGAAGAGAGGAGACAGAGATGCTGAAGCCCTGACTCCTGCAGTGCTGGGGCAGGTGGATCTGTTCTGTCTCTCAAGCTAGCACCCAACCTGGTGTTCTAATATTGACAATACAATATTCCCAGCTAAAACAAAATATGCCCTATGCTGACCCTGCAGGAACTGTCTTTGTGAAGTCAGTACTACCAGGTTACTGAAGTTCTATATCTAAACTGCTGAACACAGACAGTGATCTGGATGACTGTTAGACCTGGAGGCTGGCTCTGATACAGGCCTGAGGCTGCCTAAAATCACTGTAGGAGTGGAAAAGGCCAATTGAGTGTTCATTTGACTTTTCTGCAACTGCACAAATTATGCCAGGCCTCTTTACATTCTAAGCCAACAGGTGGGATTCAAGAGTCATTCTCCATTGCTTTTTTTTTTTTTTTTTTTAAACTTCGTCGAAGATTAGATATTGGTGAGTATGTGGCTTTATTTCTGTGTTCTCCATTCTGGTCCATTGGACTCTGTGTCTGTTTTTACACCAGTAGCTGTTGTTTTGGTTACTACAGTAACCTTGCGGTGTAGTTTGAAGTTGGGTAATGTGATGACCCCGGCTTGACTCTTTTTACTTGGGTTTGCTTTGGCTCTTTGGGCTCTTTTTTGGTTCCATACACATTTTAGAACAGTGCTTTCTAATTCTGTGAAAAATAGCATGGGTAGTTTGGTAGGATAGGGTTTGTAGATTGCGTTGGGCAGTATGACTCTTTTAATAATTTTGATTCTTCCAATCCATGGCCATGGAATTTTTTTTTTTTTCATTTATTTGCCATCTGTGATTTCTTTCAGCAGTGTTTTGTAGTTCTCCTTGTAGAGATCTTTCACCTACTTGGTCACATATATTCCTAGGGATTTATTCTTTCTGTGGCTATTGCTAATGAGATTGAATTCCTGATTGGGCTTTTAGCTCTAACATTATTGATGTATAGAAATGCTACTGATTTTCATACATTGATTTCTATTCTGAAATGTTAACGAAGTTATTACTTCTAGAAGCCCTTTGGCTTCTAGAGGGGTTTGAGTCTTTAGGGGTTTAGGTATAGAATTATATCATCAGTGAAGAGAAATAGTTTGACTTTCTCTTTTTCGATCTGGATGTCTTTCATTTCTTTCTCTTGCCTGATTGCCCTGGCTAGAACTTCCAGTACTACATCCAACAGGAGTGGTAAGAATGGGAATCATGTTTTCTTCTAGTTCTCAAGGGGACTGCTTCCAGCTTTTGCCCATTCAGTATAATGTGGACTGTGTGTGTGTCATAGATAGCTCTTATTATTGTGAGGTAGGTTCCTTTGATGCCTACTTTATTGAGGGTTTTTTTCTCTTTAACACCAAGGGATGTTTAATTCTATCAAAAGCTTTCTTTTCTGTATCTATTGAGTTTTGTTTTTAATTATATTTACGTGGTAAATCACAGTTTTTGATTTGCATATGTTGAAACAACCTTGATTCCGGAAATCTACAGGGTGATGATGAACTTTTGGTTGCGCTGCTAGATTAAGTTTGCTAGTATTTGGTCGAGAATTTTAGGTATATATTTATCAGGGATATTGGCCTGTAGGTTTTTTTTTTTTTTTTTTTTTTTTTCTTGTGTCTTTCCTAGGTTTTGATATCAGGTTGACACTGGCTTCACAAAGTAGTTAAGGAGGAGTCCCTCCTTAACTCAGCGGACCTCAAGAGGTTGCTAGGATTCCCCCGCCTCGCCCCCAGATTCCTGAGAGTTCAGCACAGCCTGTGCCCTGGGTGTCACAGAGACCCGATCGGGGTCCCTCTCCCGAGAATGGGCGAGGCCTGGGTCCTGTCTACAGAAGACTGCTGTGAGCTGATGCAGGATGGTCTCATCGTGCGTGAGGTGGGGGCAGCTGGACCCCAGGGCCCCTGCACCTGCCTCCTGGGGAGGCCCAGTGAAGCCCAGGCAGCCTGGCTATGGCCACGGGTGTCTGGGCCCTAGAGAGCCCCGGGCTCCCACAGGGGCAGATCTTGGGACAGTGGGGCCCCGGGAGAGGAGCCCCTGATACCCTTGGGACTGTCACCAGCCCTCCAGCTCTGTGATTCTCTGGGCCCCCTCTTTAGAGGCAGGATCACCCTGGATACCGAGGTGCCGAGCTTGAGGGACCCCAGAGGCTGACCCAGGCGCTTCCTTTCTTGAGGGTGAAGCTGTAGGGGTTCCAGAAGGAGGAGGGCAGGGCGGGTCAGGGGCTCACGCAAATAAAGGGAGCCTATCTCTTGGCTGGGGTCACAGGGAAGGCTCCTGTGACCTCTCTTGGAGCTAGAGCCAGGGAGGATGAGAGGCGGGGGCCTTTCGTTGACCCCTGTGGCTGGGCGAGCCAGCCTGTGCCACAACCTAAACTGCATTCACAGGCGTCCGAGGCGGCGGGCCCGCTACAGAGGGGTGGTGCTTCAACCTGGGAGGACGCTGCCAGCGTGCATGTGCCCGCTTGCAACGTGTCAGCGTGCATGTGCGCCCTGAGCTGAGACTACACTTCTCTGAAGCCTCGGCGGCGGCGGGCAGCGTGGTCAGAGAGGCTTCAGAGAAGCCCGTGGTGAGTTGGTGTGGCGGAGGAGGAGGCGGAGTCTCAGTAGTGTCGAGGGGCATGGACTGCGGAAACCCTCTCTTTCCGGTCCTCCCTGCTTTCAGGCCCCTGACTTATTCTGGGCATCTGGGCCCAGAATCGTCCATATGGAGGCTGATTTGTGGGAGTCCCTGGCCTTGGCAGCGTCCCACCCCTGCAGCCCTTGGCCCAGGCAGGTGTAGCGGGTCCTGGGTCTCTCCAGCCCCATGGGCTTCTGAGCTGGTCTAGGGTTATTTTGATGCCTCAAGACCCTTTGGCAAGAGACCTGCAGCTAGAGCAGGGGACATGTGCGTTTCAATTCTTGAGGAGTCTCCAGCTATTTAGCTGCCAGAGCTGGCCCGGTGAAGCCTTGGTCTCGGTCTCTCCGAGCCCCATGGGTTTCTGAGCTGGGGTCTAGGAATTATTTTGATGCCTCAAGACCTTTAGCAAGAGACCTCGCTAGAGCTAGGAGTTTTCTCCTTAGTTTCAATTCTTTGAGGTCTCAGCTATTTAGCTGTTTTTCAGGTGTATCCTAATTTTCAGTTCCACCTACAGTGTATGAGTTCCCCCTTTCTGAAAACCACATAATTTCCTATGTTTTTTCTTTTCGTTTGTTTGTTTTTGGACAGAATCTTGCTCTATTCTGCATGCTGGGGTGCAGTGGCGTGATCCGGCTCACTGCAACCTTTCGCCTCCCAGGTTCAAGCAATTTTTCCTGGCTCAGCCTCCAGAGTAGCTGGGATTCTGGGCACCAGCCACCACACCCGGCTAATTTTTGTGTTTTAGTAGAAGCGGGGTTTCCGCGACATCGGTCAGGAATGGGGTCTCAAGCTCTGACCTCAGGTGATCCACCCGCCTTGGCCTCCTAAGTGCTGGGATTACAGGCCTGAGCCACGCTCCCGCCCTCCTGTTTCTTAAAATTTTTTAGGAATATTCAGTAGAGGTGAGATTATCTGGGTGTGGTTTTGAATTACAGTTTCTAATGCATGGATTAATTTTGAGGACTATCTATGCTCATTATCCGTTGTTCTTTTTTATGGTGGCAGAATTGTCCAGGTTCTTTTGCAGAAATATTTGATTGTTTGTGAAATATTTGATTGGATTCTTTGCTACTTTGTAGTGTTTTTGTGTGCCGTCAGATGAAAACTTCGTGAATTACAAGATTGCCTGATTTTTCTAATCTGTGGACTTGGCACTATTTGGAAAGTAGTTTTTCTTTGATGTGCAGAAACTTTTCCAGGTTGATATAGTCCCGCCATGAACACATTTTGTGTTTCATGTATGTAATTTGTTAAGCCCATATAAGAAAATATTTATCAGTGACAAAGCATTTAGTTGAGTGAGGGTTTTCTTCAAAGTATTTGTTTTCTCTTTGCAAGGTGACAAATTCAAAGTAGCAAAATACACATTCATCCTGTGCTTTAAAACCTTTGGTTCACGGTCTTTTGGCCTTCCAATTTGGGAGAGGGTTTGCACTTGTTTTTACGTGCGTCGTGTAAAACGAAAGTTCTGTTTCTTGCTTCTGCGTCGGATATCATTTTCTCCAAGGTATTCATTGAGCAGACTCTGCCTTCCGCGTGTGGTGTTCTTTATGAAGTGGGTTGACTATGTCCATATTTATTTATTGTTGATCATGTTTTGCTCTCCTGTTTTGTCCACAGTTCAGGTATTTTCATTCATGCAAAAGTACCATATTTCTGCTACGCCTTACAACTTGGCAGTGTAATTTGATATTGAGGATTGTGGGTTCTCACTTTGTATTTCTCAGGGTTCCTTTAGATATTCATTGCCTTTGTGGCTCTCTGTGATTTTTAGCATTGTGTATTTATTTCTGTTAACTATTTCACAACACAAAGGTCTATAATTAGGGGTACATTTTCATACATATAGATGGGGTAATGATCAAATCAGGGTACTTGGGCTGTTCCTCACACAGGTGTTATTTTTGTATGGAGAGAACATTCAAAATTATCCCTTCTTGCTCTTTAGAAAAATATAATATTGTTAACTCCAGTCGCTGGAGCTGAGGAGAACATTCAGATGTATTCCTTTAATGTTAAGATAACTTTGTTTCCATAACCAATCCTTCCCCATTCCCCCTCTAGCTCCCAGACTGTGGTAATCAATATTGTGCTTTCTCAAATCAGACTATATCAATGGTGTTTGTCTTTCTGGGCCTAGCTCATTACATTTAACATAATGTTTCCAGGTTCATCTGTGTTTGCTCTAAATGACACTGTGCATTGTTTTGATGGCTGAAGAATGTTCCTAGTGTATGTATATGAGTTTCTTGATCTCTGTATCAGTGGATGGTGGAGTAGGTTGAATGATACCAGTGATGGGACTGCTAGATGGTTTGGTGTTTCTTTTTTCACTGTTTGCAGGACCCCTCAACTGTTTTTATAGTGTTAATACTAACTTACGTTTCCACAAACAATTCCCCTTTCGGAAATTCATACCAGGATTTTTTTTTTTTTTCTTTCACTTTCTTTCTCTGAGACAGTCTAGCTCTGTCACCCAGGCTGGAGTGGAGTGGCCAGTTTCAGCTCAGTGCAAGCTCCACCTCCGGGTTCATGCCATTTCCTGCCTCAGGCTCCCAGAGAGTGGCTGGGGACTACAGGCAGCACTACCAAGCCAGCTAATTTTGTATTTTTGAAGTAGAACCCAGGGTTTCATGAGTGTAGGATGTGATCTCCTGCCCGCATGATCCACTCCTCGGCCTCCCAAGTGCTGGGATTACAGGCGCATGAGCCTCTGCGCCAGCCTAGGAATTGTCTTACATGCAATCTTTTGGCAATGTTCATTCTGGTGGGCAGGAATACAAATTCTGAGTGTGGTTTGATCGTTTTCTCGTAGGTGGTAATGTTAAGTCCATTTTTGTGACATTAGTTAGTTTCTGCCTTTGCACAAATATCTCCTCAGGTTGTTATTTGCCCAAGTTTGATCTAGTTATTTTTCTGTTGTTTGGGTTTTTTTTGCCAGCTGGCGGTGTTACTAACCAGTACATTTTCGAAACAACCCCTTATCCACTATGTGTTAAGCTTTTCTTGTAATTTTCAATGCTGTTTGTTGAGCATAACATTTGGGCGCTCTTCAGTTTGACGTGAGGGTCCCAAACGTGTAAATTTCTTGGTTAGCTGCGCTGTTGGTTACTAATCAGGAAAAACAAAATTGCTACAAAGCAGTCCATTGTCAATGATTTTTTCCTTGTATTTTGTTAGTTTTTGCAAACCATGAGCATACATCCAAGTTGCCCTAAATATGCACCAGAGGTTGTCTTTACTCCAAGAACTATATAGTTTTAAAGTTTTGTGTATAATCTTCCCCAATCCTTTTGAGTTGATTATTTGTGTATCTAGTACCATAAGAGTCCTGTATGATGCTACATATGGATATCTAGTTTTTTGAAACTTAGCCCCATTGTGTCATTTGGTGTATTTTGAAAAATGTTCCTCTGCAGGGCATTTGATTCTTGAGCATCCTCATTTTTCTCACTGGTCTGTGTTTCTCTGTGTGGCATGCCAGTAACATATGGGTTGGATTGGCAGGATTTTCTAATAATTAGAACTCAGAGGTAAGCAGTGCATCCCATATGGTTTGTATTTTCAGATAGCTTTGGAAATTCAACATGTTCACATTTCCACATACATTGTGGTATTGTTCTTCTATTTCTTAAAACACTGTTGCTTTTAAGTGTATATGATCCGAGGAATTACAAGGAAGATTTTCATACATGTATGCGCGTGAGTAATGATAAAATCAAGTTTATTTAGCATCTCTTCACCTCATATAGTTTTTATTTTTTGAGTGGTAACAACGTTCCAGAGATGCGCCCTTCTAGCTAAAGGCAGCCATGATACATTTGTGTTAAGGCTAGTCACGCCGCTGTGGAATAGAAGACCAGATTTGATCACTCTCATCTGAGAGTGACTTTGTACCCATCACTGATTCCTTCCCAGACCGCCTCACCATATAGACAGGCAAACTATTGAACTTTTTGCTTTTAAGGATTGAGGTTTACGCTTTTAGGTCATCCTGGGGTATGTGGCGTAGTCTTTCTCGACCAGGCTCATTCATTGGACTTGATGTTCTCCAGGTTTCTTCATGTGGCTGCAGATGGCAGGATTTTCCAAAGCTTTGTGGCTAAGACATATTCTGTGGTGTATCTATACAGCAGCTTCCTCATCCCTGCAGCTGTGTATGCACAGGTAGGTTGGTTCATCAATACCTTGGCCACAGTTACAGTAGCTTTGTTACCCTGGGAAGGCAGATAGCTCTCTTCAACCTAGGATTTCAACTGCTTTAAATGTGGAACCACTGGTGGGGCTGCTAGCTGACATGGTAGTTGTACTGTGAATTTGTTCAGGAATCTCTCACTGTTTTCAGAGTGTGTATACTAATTTACATCCCCATAATAGTGTTTAGGTTGCCATTCTGGCAGTGCCACTGGATGTGCTTCCAAAAATCCCGTGTTTGTTTGTTTGGTGTATTCATTCGGTGGAATGAGACGGAATATAGTGTGGTTTTAAATGGACATTTTGTGAGGGATTAATTGATGTCAATAAAATTTGTTGAGAGAATTGCTGTGTGATTGTTAACAGTTTCATTTCCACCAACAGCCAACCAGCATCCCTTCCCTCCTGTGCCTCACTGGCATTCATTCTTGTGGACTATGTCACAATCGTCATTCTGACCAGTGTGAAATACTACCTCGTGGGTCTTTTGCTTTACATTTCTCGGCTGATTACTGAGGTAGAGAAATGTTGTTCTGTCTGTTGGTTGCTGTAAACCTTCTTTTGAGATGCTTGTTTTCATGCCCCTTGCCCTTTCTTCATTGAGTTTTTGTTTTGCTGATTGATTTGCCTAAGGTCTTTGAGGTAGATCCTGGATATTAGACTTCATCAGATGCATACGTGGAAACATTTTCTCCCACTGTGTAGGCTGTCCATTTATCTGTTGGTAATTTCTTCTGCTGTGCAGCAGCTCTTTTGTACATGAGGCCCCACTTGTCAATAATTGTTTTAGTTGCACTTGCTTTTTACACATTTTGTAAAAGAACACCAAAAGACACAACGAAGAAGGAAATCTGCTTAATAAATTGTTTTAAAAATTGGATATCCCTATATAAAATAATAAAATAGAACCCCTATTGTGTAAAAGGCACAAGAACCAACTCAAAATGAATTAGAGACTAATACACAAAGCAGGGACATAGGCATATCCGTGCTGTGCCAAATCCTCTGTCAAGAAGGGTATTTCCTAGGGTTCTCTTGCAGGCTTTTTCATAGTTTCACTTGGTCTTGCGTTACATCACTGAACATCTTGGAGTTAGTTTAAATTTTTGGTGAGGCCACAGGGGCCCTGCCTTTCTTCTACCTTCTTTAGCTATTCATCCCAGCACCATCTAGTAGGGGAGGGAGGGAATCCCTTTCTCCAAAGCTTATTTTTGTGGATTTTGTTGAAGATCAGATGGTGTTAGGAGTGCGAGTTTACGTCTGGGTTCTCTAATCTGTTCCACTGCTCTGTGTGGAACTTTTCAATGGAATGTAAAATCAGGAAGTGTGACACAACCGGTGTAGTTTGTATTTCTCAGCGTTGCTTTGGAAATTCAGGGTGTTTTGTGGTCCACATGAACTTTAGCATTGCGTGTTTACATATTTTTTAAAAGGTTGTCCGTACAGTAATGGCATACAATGGGGGAAGTTAGAGCGGGGCATTTTGGTTAATGCAGATACAGAGAAATGTTAAAATCAGGATATTTAGGATCTCTGTTATGACAAACAGTTGTTAATTTCTTTGTGATGGAAACATTTGGAATCTTGCATTTACAAGAGTCTCTATTATCACAAACAGTTGTTAATTTCTTTATGGTGAAAATATGTGAAATCTTCTTTACCAGATTTTGTGAAAAAGGTGTGATGTTGTGTTAATTTACTCTAGTCACTGTGCTGTGGAACAGAGAGGAACAATTCATGTCTCTCATCTTAGTGTAACTTTGTACGTGTTTCTGATCCCTGCCCATGCCCCCTCTTCCCTCCAACCTCTGGTTACCAGTATTGTGCTCTCTAGATTTATGCAATGAAGCCTTTTATTTTGGATTCTACATGAGTGAGATGTGGCAGTGTTTTTGTTTCTCTGCCTGGTTTAGGTCATTTACCATAATGTCCTCCAGATTCAACAGTGTGGCCCAAGCAGTGGCATTTCATTCTGTTTCTGGCTGAAGACTTCAGTTCTATTTGTGTACATCCATGTAGTTACTTTATCCCTTCATCTGTGGCTGAACCCAGGTAAGTTCCATTCTTTATCTTGGCCGTTGTCAGTAGTGCTACGTCCACATAGGATGGTATGTCTCTTGCATGGACTGATTTCCTTTGCTGATGCCCTTGTGGTGTTAGGCGAAGTGAGTAGTTGTACTTAGGTTTAATATTGGAACCTCCACTGGTTTCTGTAGTTTGTACTAATTAAACGTTCTTACCAAATGAGTTGCTTTCTGGAAATTTACACCCATTTGTGTCTGTTTTAATGTATATTATAATAACTTTGATAACATGTGAATTACAGTAGATGATGTATGTGTTGTTTTGATTTACATCTTTCTCATGATTTGTGATGCTATCAAGTTCTTAAAACTTGTTTCAATGTTATGTCTTCTTTGCAGAAATGTCTATTCAGGTTCTTTTGATGTTTGTTTTGGTTATTAGTTTCTCATTGTGTTTTGCTAGTAGTAGGCAGACATTTTGAGGACAACATATCAGATGTTATGTTTGCTGAAACCTTTCGTAAACTTCAGGATGACTTTTTAATTTTTTTCATAGTTTTTTTTTTTTTTTTAATCTGCTTGGGCACAAACTCTAGAGTGGGATGCATTCCCACGTGTGTCTGTTCTTGGTTCTGTAGTAGGTGACTGATGTGAAAAACAAAAATCATGTCGAACTAATCCATCTGTGGTTTTCCCTGCCATTCTTTGTTTGGTTTCGGCACAGTGTGAACACAGATCTACATTGACCTAAATATACCCACACTGTGTGTCTTCTCACTGGGGGAGCTTGATGGTTTCAAGTTTTGTGTGATGATCTCTAATTCATTTGAGTTGATTATTTGTGCATACAATAGGGGTTCTATTTGTCATTTTATGGGGACATCCAATTTTTAAAACAATTTATTAAACAGATTCCCCCTTCTTCATTGTGTCTTTTGGTGTTCTTTTACAAAATGTGTACACTACCAAGGAGTTTGGGTTTGTGATTGAGCTCCCTCATTCTGTTTGTTGGCCTGGGTGTCTTGGTTAATGCCAGTCATCTGTTGTTTAGATAACTAGCTTTTCAATACTCAATTTCAAAATGGGACAGTGATGCATCCCACATACTTTCTGTTTCCAGAAATGCTTTTGAAATTTAGGGCATTTCATGGTTCCATGTGAATTTTAGCATCATTGGCATCCTTTTTTTTTCTTTTTTTTTAAAGAAATTGCCCTAAAGTATATGTGTATAACTAGAGGATGCAGGGGCCATTTTGATATAGGTACCCCTAGCATATTGATGAAATCACAATATTTTGCATCTGTGAAGTCCTCTAGGTATTATTTGTCTGTGGAGAGGATATTCAGAATCCTTTCCAGCTATTTGGAAAATTCACTACAATATTAACCCTAGTCACCCTGCTATAGAAGAGAAGGGTAGGATTGAGTTCAGTTTTCTAAGTGTAACTTGGTAACCATTACCAATTCCTGCCCAGGCCCCTCTTCTCCCCAGCCTCTGGTAGCCACTGTTGAACTTTCTACTTCTATGAGATCAAGTGTTTTAGATTCCACATAGGTGAGATTATGCAGTATATGCCTTTCTCTGCCTGGCTCATTTCATTTAACATAATGTCCCTCAGGTTTTTCCACATGGCTGCAAATGACTAGATGTCACCCATTTCTATGGTTGAAGAATACTCCGTTCTGGATGCATATTGCAGTTTCCTCATCCCTTCATCAGTGAATGAACGGGTAGGCATATTTCGTATCTTGGCTATTGTGAGTACTACAGTACACAGGGCAAGGGAGGTATCTCTTCCACATAGGAATTTCATTGACTGTAAATGTACAGCCAGTGGTGGGAAGGCTAGATGAAATGGAGTTTTTACTTTGTTTGAGGAACTTCTAGCTATTTTTCCTAGAGTGTGTACCAATTGACATTCCCACCAAGAGTGTAGGAGAAGAATTTCCCCTTCTGCAAGTCTATACCAGTTGTTTCCTTTTCAAACTTGTATTTTTGTTTTCAGTAACATTCATTCTATGTGTATGGAAGTGGTATCTCACTGTGGTTTTCCTTGACATTCTCGTGAGGATTAGAGCTTTTGGGAAACTTTTTCTTTTACCTATGAGTGAATTGCTCATCTACTTTTCAGACATGTCTGTTCAGGTCCTTGGCCCAGACTTAGCTTGGGTATTTGTTTTTGTTTCTGTTTTTGTTTTCTCCCACATCATAGTGTTAGTTTCTTGCGCATATTTTGTAAGAACCCCTTTCAAAGACAGGATTTTCCATAATTTTCTTTCAGTGTGTGAGGTGCCTTCTCTTCTGGTTCATTGTTTTCTTTTCCCTACATAAGATCCTATGTTTTCCGTAGTCCCACATGTTTATATATTAGTGGTGGCTTTGTGTACAATTAAAAACAGTGAAAAAGGTTGCAAGCCATGGCATTGTCTATGGGTTTTTTCCTTCTAATTTTTCTTTTCTTTTTATTTTTATATTTTACATTTTGCAAATTGTGTGCATAGATTAGTCTTCTAAAATATATGCTCACCCTATGTTTCCTAAGGGAAGTAAGTGGTTTCAAAACTGAGTTTAAGTCTTCAGTGTAATTTACATGGATTCTGTCCTATTTCACTGTTTTTCATGTGGTTATCCAGTTTCCTCAAAATCGTTTATTGAGCTGACTTTTCTTTTCCCATTGTGTCATTTCGTGTTCGTTTGAAAACTGTGTTCACTGTGTATATACATTTGGGTGGCACATGGGACTCCGTCATTCTGTCCATTGGGTAGGCTCTTTTTATGCTAGTAGCAGATTGTTTGGATCAATATAGGTTTTAGTTGTTTCATCTTTTTGCCCACTTAGTACCTTTAGTTTCTTGTGTGTGTGTTAGATAATGGTTCCTTTGAGATACATAATTTTCTATAATTTTATCCCAGTCTTTAGGATGCCTTTCCTTTTGGTTCATTGTTTTCTTCTTGTTTAGAAATTTTAAAGTTGTCCTTTGTCTGTCATACTTATATTTGCTTTTGTTGCCAGTGATTTCTGTGTCCCATTGGGAAATAAAAAGAGATGGTGAAGCCATTGTATTGTGTATGTGTATATTCTCCCTAATTTTTTCTTTTTGCAACTGGTGTGCACAGATTCAAGTTTCCCCAAAATAGACACTCACTCTGTGTTTTTTTCCTGGGAGCTTTTTTAGTTTCAAGGTTAGACTTAAGTGCTCAGTTTATTATGATATTTGTGTATTGTGCAACATAAGGTTCTTCAGTCCTTTGCATGTGAATATCCAGGTTTCTCAACCTGGGTACCTTTGGTGTGTTTCTGAAAAATGTGTTCTCTTATATGATTTTGGTCTGATGATCTGCCTCCTTCATTTGGTCCATTTGGTTATCTTTCTGTGTTTATGCCACTAATGGATGGAGAGGGACAATGTAAGTTTAGTTTTGTTTTCCTGTGTGTGTGTTTTTCCTTTTCTTTTTTTGTTTTTTCATAACCTTGATTTTTCTAAAAGCATACCTACTTTTACTGTGATTAACAATATTATGAACATAGTACCAGTAAGGTGGTTCATCGGTTTAGAATCTCTATCTCAATAGGGGTAAATTTTAGTGAAATAATAGAGATAACAAAGACATTTATCAAAAGAGAGCTCTCATAAACAAATAAGTTCCAGTATAAAAAAGTTCAGTAGGCCAGGCGTGGCGGCTCACATGTGTAATCCCAGCACTTTGGGAGGCCAAAGCGGGCAGATCACCTGAGGTCAGGAGTTTGAGACCAGCCTGGTCAACATGGTGAAACCCCTCTCTACTAAAAATACAAAAATTAGCCGGATGTGGTGGTGCGCAGCTGTCATACCAGCTACTCAGGAGACTGAGGCAGGAGAATAGCATCAACCTGGGAGGCAGAGGTTGCAATGAGCCATGATCACGCCATTGCACTCCAGCCTGGGGGACAGAGTGAGATTCCATCTAAAAAACATAACAAAACAAAAAACAAACAGAACAAAACAAAACAAGACAAAAAAACTTAGTAAACAAATGTCACTTAAACTGTGTAAGAGTTATAAAGCAGTTAAACGTCCCCCCCAAAATTTTGGAGGGCTACATAAGATCATTAACTGGACTGAGACCCACAGAATACTACAGACAAATAGGACATGTGGGTATAAAAGTAAAAGTTATAAATATTAGAAGCCATTGTATCAACACATTAGTATATCATGACCAGATATCCTTTATGGCAGGAGTGCAAGTGAGATTCAGCATTTGCAAATCCCGTAATACTATTAAGCACATTCACAGAGTTAATGAGAATGCCATGTGTTCATGATCGTGTATGTGAAAAGACACTGTCAGGATTCTACAGCATGGTATATTTTTAAAATTTCACAAAATCAGAATTGCTGTAAAAATGTATAAAATATGAAATGGATTTGTACAGATAAAATATAATGAAACCACAATTTTAGAAAAGTATGTGTAACAGTATGAAGAGGTCAGTGATTCTTTAATCAATTGATAAATTGAGGTTGACTTCAATGTAGCTACTATCTGTGCATGGAGATAAAATTGATTGCAAAGAAGAATAAACAAAAATATCCATAAAAGTCTGAATATCAAAAATAACTTTTCATGTATTTTAAATACTTGGAAATCAAAAGTGTGATGTTGATTCATAACTAGACTGAGAGAAAAATGAAGCACAGAATTCAGAGAATAGAATGAAACGTATATGGAAGCAATTCACCTTTTAGTAATAAAAGCAGCAGTGGTAACAGGGGATGTAAGCTCTGAGTGTCTCACTGAGACTGAAGTCCACAGATATGCAGCAAAGCCTTTGTCTCCCTGCTGTTTTTGCCTCCTGCTGGTCATGTGCTTTCACACATGGAGAGAGGACATTCAACCTTTGAGCCAGGGTGACATTTGCTGTTGTCGGGTGGGTGAGCTTTTCTGCTGGCATACTCCATATTTGTTATATGTTCTTAGGACCCACAGGATTAGTCTTGGTCATCTGAGATGTTACATCTTATCATCTTAAGGTATTACTGACTTTATCACCTTCAACCGACTCCTATTTATTCTTTGAAATAACCAGGCCCACACGTTGTTTCGGTAATTCTTTCAGTTGGTGATTTGCCTGGTGCAGCACTAGGTGAGACACCTCCTCCCAAATGACCCACAAGTGATAACAGGCTGTGAACAAACAGTTCACAGGAGGGACCAACCACATGCAGACATGGAGTGGGTCATTTCAAGGTGAGGTGGTCAACCTGTACCCTAAACTGGCACAGACAGGAGAAGCCACAATCCTTTAGAGAGAAAAATTGCAAAGTATAAATATCCTTTGTTAAGAGAAATAGAGACCATCTTCAAAGGTTGTAATAGTATTAAAATGTGTTCTCATTGTTCAGCTCCCACTTATGAGTGAGAACATGGAGTGTTTGGTTTTCTGTTTCTGTGTTAGTTTGCTGAGAACGATGGCTTCCAGCTTCATCGATGTCCCTGCAGAGGACTTGATCTTATACGTTTTTACGGCTCCATAGTATTCCGTGGTGGATATCTAGCACATTTTCTTTTTCTACTCTATCATTGATGCACATATGGGTTGGTTCCATGTCTTTCCTATTGTGAATAGTGCTGCAGTAAACATCCGTGGAGCAGATAGTGCTCAAAGCAAGAGGAACCTCTGAGCATGATGAGCTCGAAACATGATGGGCCTCAGGCAAGATGGAGCTCTGAGCAATATGAAGCTCAGAGCAGATGTTGCTCAGAGTAAGATGGCGCTCCAAGCGTATGGTCTCAGAGCAAGATGGAGCTCAAAGCAAAATGGAGCTCCGAGCAGATGGTGCTCAGAGCAAGATGGAGCTCAGAGTGACTGGAGCTCCAGGCAAGAAGAAGGTTTGAACAGATGGTGCTCAGAGCAAGATGGAGCTTGGAGTAATTGGGCTGAAGCAGAAAGGATAAGCAAATGGAACTCTGAGCAAATGGGGCTAGAGCAGATGGTGCTCAGAGCAAAGATGAGGAGTTCAGAGTGATCCCAGAACTTTTGAGCAAGATGAAGCTCAGAGCAGATGGAGCTCTGAGCAGGTGTCATATAGCAAGATGGAGCTCAGAGTAGATGGAGCTCTGAGCAAGCTGGAGCTCAGAGTAGATGGTGCTCAGAGTAAAATGGATCTCAGAGTGATAAGAGCTCCAAGCAAGATGGAACTTGGAGCAGATGTTGCTCGGTGTAAGGTGGAGCTCAGAGCGGGTAAGATTGCTCGGTGCCCAGAGCATGGGCTCAGGTGATGGAAGTTAAAAAGCTGTTGCTCTGTAGGATTGGAGCTCTGAGCAGCTGATGCTCAGAAGCAAGATTGACCTTGGAATAAATGGAGCTGTGAACACAATGGGGCTTGGAGCAGATGCAGCTCCGAGCAAGATGTAGCTTAGAAAATATGTTCCTCACAGTAAGATGGAGCTTGAGCAGATGGTGCTTAGAGCAAAACGAAGTTGAAAGCAATTGGAGTACCCAGCAAGATGTATCTCAGAGCAGATGGTTCTCTGAGCAAGATGGAGCTTGGAGCAGATGAAATTCTGAGCAAGAAGGAGCTCTAAGCGAGATGGAACTTGGAGCAAATGTTGCTTGGTTTCAGATGGACTCAGAGCAGATGGTGCTCAGAGCCACATGGAGCTGAGAGAACATGCTGCTCACAGTGACGGGCTTTGGCAGGAGGAGTAAGGAGCTCAAGAGCACAATGGAGCTAGAGTGATTGGGAATCTCAGCAAGATGGAGGCTCGAGCAAATGAGCTCTAAGCAGAGGATGCTCAGGCAGAAAGGAGTTTGGGATGATTTGGAGGCTGCCAAGAAAGATGGAGCTCTGAGCAGATGGTGCTCAGAGCAAAATGGAACTCAGAGTGATAGCTCTGAGTTAGTGTAGTAGAATTAGGAAGTGTATGAAGCAATGACAGTCAGTGTTAACATTATCTTTATCATCATTAGAAACAAATCAGTTTCCCCTAAGTGCTATTCCTATATTTAATGTAGTTACCAGTACCTGAACTATAGAAGTTTTTGATTCATTTTTCTCTTCATCTTTATAAGAAGTGTGATAATGGCAAAGCTTTTTTTCTTTTGAAAACACAATTCTGAAATCAAATAATACAGTTGACAACTTTGAAACTTAAAGGAAACCACTAGAGTGTAACATATATAATGTTCCTCCTGCCTCTCACCACATTATGTTCAAGGAAGATGATTCCAATCACAGGAATAATTCCTCTTGTTAAATGTATTTCCTGGGATCTTTTCCAATTTTACACTTTAAGATTTTTGATGTAATTAAATCGATTGCAACCTGATTGCTTTCTATTTCTCCTATTTTATAGTTAGTCAATGCTTAGCCATTTTATCTTCTTCTTTTTAAAAAAAACAACAACTCTTTAATCTTCCTGTAATTTACTTTGGCTTGTATCAGAAGATGAGGTTGTAAATTGCAGTCACCCTAGTGAGTTTCCCAAATGCCATTTATTGCTTGCGATTCATTTTACAGCCAGTGATTAACAGTTGAATTAATACTGTTCCAACAGATCGTACCTCTTATCTTGTTTACCTCTGTTCTAGTGCCCAGCCAATAGAAGGTAGCCAATATTTATTGAAAGTACATGAGGATGGTTTTAATATGTTTGCTTTGTTTTTGAATCTCCCCAGCACCTAGAAGTGTAGCACACAGTGGGGTCTTTAATCTTCTGATGAATTAATGAGCTGAAAGATCTGACACTAGGGGACTGCAGTTTTGCTTTTTCTCTGCAACCAGAATGACCTTTTAAAAATTATTATCATGTCACTTTCTAGCTTACCATCCTTTAATGGCCTCCCATTTTGTTGAGACTGAACCCAAATTCCTTACTAGACCTCTGACCTCGTCTTTGACAGTCTCTAATCTCGTAACCCTGGTCGCTCTCCCTCGTGGTGCTGAAGCTGTTATTGGAAAGGGGTCCTTATCCAGACCCCAAGAGAGGGTTCTCGGATCTCACACAGGAAAGAATTCAGGGCAAGTCCATAGACTAAAGTGAAAGCAAGTTCATTAGGAAAGTAAAGGAATGAAGAATGGGTACTCCATAGAGCAGCCCCGATGGGTGCTGGTTGCCCTATTTTATGGTTATTTCTTGATTATATGTTACACTAGGGTTGACAGTTGTAAACTGTCATGGCACTGGTGGGAGTGTAGTAGTGAGGACAACCAGAGGTCACTGTCGTCGCCGTCTTGGTTTCAGTGGGTTTTGGGCAGGTTCTTTACTTCAACGTATTTTATTAGTAAGGTCTTTATAACCTGTATCATGTACCGACCTCCTGTCTCATCCTGTGACTAAGAATACCTAAACCA
>NW_022170166.1:0-1001 GCF_008728515.1 Papio anubis | reverse complement strand
GATAACAGAGTTTATCAATGTGGGACCAATAGCCCGTGATACAAAATTTAACAACTATTGAAGATCCCAGGAGATGGTGCTATTAAGCTGCTCGGTTGCCTCTCAAAGTTTGGAAAAAGCAACCATCCATTGTAAGTGAAGTAGAAACGCTAGAACTATCATGGACCATGGTGGAGGAAGGGATAAAAGACTGAGTGTGGTGGGCACATTAGAGTGGATATTCTGCATAATGCCAGCCTACCATGGCATGGGAGGGTCTAGAGGGCACTCTGTTTACAAAGCAATAAGGAATGCGCTGACTGAGGGGCACTGGCATTGTTGGGAAACTCACTGAGGCTGTTACATATGGGTCAGTGTTCATGGGAGCAAATGCTGCCACAGAACGGGCAGGATCCTCTCAGGGACTAGCATTTAACCCTCAGATGCAAGCTGGGCACACTTAGCACAATGAGTGACACCAGGGAGGATCAGATTCAAGGAGAGCTATGGAGAAAATTAATAAGAATATGAATTTTTGGCTGGGCATGGTGGCTCACGCCTGTAATCCCAGCACTCTGGGAGACCAAAGTGGGCAGATCATGAGGTCAGGAGATTGAGACCATCCAGGCCAACATGGTGAAACCCTGTCTCTACTAAAAATACAGAAATTAGCTGGGTCTGGTGGCGCATGCCTGTAATCCAGCTACTCAAGAGGCTATGGTAGGAGAATCACTTGAACCTGGGAGGCAGAGGCTGCAGTGAGTCAAGATCGCGTCACTGCACTCCATCCTAGCAACAGAGTGAGAATCCATCTCAAAAAAAAAAATTAATTAATTAATTTTTAGCATTTAACAAAAATGCCATCTCAAATCAGTGGGGAAAAGATGTACTATTCAATAAAAGAATAAATCCAGTGATGGAATCAGGTGGTGGTGGAGCAATTGGAACGCCATCAGGATGTAAACTGGAGCCATGGTTCATATCACACTCCCAAATCACTCCAATGAATCAAACAGAAAAAG
>NW_022170165.1:0-1001 GCF_008728515.1 Papio anubis | reverse complement strand
TATGGTATTAGGTCTAACATTTAAGTCTCTAATCCATCTTGAATTCATTTTCGTGTAAAGAGTAAGGAAAGGATCCAGTTTCAGCTTTCTACTTATGGCTATCCAATTTTCCCAGCATCATTTATTAAATAGGGAATCTTTCCCCATTTCTTGTTTTTGTCAGGTTTGTCAAAGATCAGATGGCTGTAGATGTGTAGTATTATTTCTGAGGGCTCTGTTCTGTTCCACTGGTCTATATCTCTGTTTTGGTACCAGTACCATGCTGTTTTGGTTACTGTAGCCTTGTAGTATAGTTTGAAGTCAGGTAGCGTGATGCCTCCAGCTTTGTTCTTTTGGCTTAGGATTGTCTTGGCAATGCGGGGTCTTTTTTGATTCCATGTGAACTTCAAAGCTGATTTTTCCAATTCTGTGAAGAAAGTCATTGGTAGCTTAATAGGGATAGCATTGAATCTATAAATTACCTTGGGCAGTATAGCTATTTTCACAATATTGATTCTTCCTATCCATGAGCATGGTATGTTCTTCCATTTGTTTGTGTCCTCTTTTATTTCACTGAGCAGTGGTTTGTAGTTCTCCTCGAACAGGTCCTTTACATCCCTTGTAAGTTGGATTCATAGATACCTTATTCTCTTTGAAGCTATTGTGAATCAGAGTTTATACATGATTTGGCTCTCTGTTTGTCTATTACTGGTGTATAAGAATGCTTGTGATTTTCACACATTGATTTTGTATCCTTAGACTTTGCTGAAGTTGCTTATCAGCTTAAGGAGATTTTGGGCTGAGACAATGCGGTTTTCTAAATATACAATCATTTCTTTATCTTGCCTGATTGCCCTAGCCAGAACTTCCAACACTATGTTGAATAGGAGTGGTGAGAGAGGGCATCCCTGTCTTGTGCCGGTTTTCAAAGGGAATGCTTCCAGTTTTTGCCCATTCAGTATGATATTGGCTGTGAGTTTGTCATAAATAGCTCTTATTATTTTGAGATACGTTCCATCAAT
>NW_022170164.1:0-1001 GCF_008728515.1 Papio anubis | reverse complement strand
GTGGTGGCTCACGCCTGTAATCCCAGCACTTTGGGAGGCCGAGGCAGGTGGATCACGAGGTCAGGAGATCGAGACCATCCTGGCTAACACGGTGAAACCCCATCTCTACTAAAAATACAAAAAAATTAGCTAGATGTGGTGGTGGGCGCCTGTAGTCCCAGCTACTCGGGAGTTCAAGGAGAATTGCTTGAACCCAGGAGGTGGAGGTTGCAGCGAGCCGAGATCGCACCACTGCACTCCAGCCTGGGCTACAGAGCGAGGCTCCATCTCAAAACAAACAAACAAAAAAAGGAATTATTGTCCACATAGGTGCTCCCAAACTGGTTTGTTGGAACCTCTTGCAGGGCCATTGCGGTTCCTCCTGCCATCGCTCACCCTCGCTTCTCTCCCTGCAACCGCTCTCCTGACTGGTGGCTCTAGCGGTGAGCGTGGGCTGTTTCAGAACTTTGTGGGTATGGAATATAAAAGGATGCTTCCTCTTTAGCTGGGCTGCTTTTGCTTAATAGTGTGCTTTTGGGGATCATCTGTAGCGGTTGTTCGTTTTCATTTCTGAGTAATATTTCTATTGTATGGGGTATCTAACAATGTATTGACAGTATTGTTGATGAACATGGAGCTCTCCTCCAGTTTCTTTTATCGTTATGCAGAATACTATTTTGGATAATTTTTGTGCACGTCTTTGGGTTCCCATTAGCATGCAACTCAGTTGGGCATATCCCTAAGACTAGAACCGGTGAACCACAGGAAATGTATGTTTTACTTTGGTAAACAACGCCAACATTTTCCAACATACATGCAGCAGTGTAGGAGATTTAGTTCAACCACATGCTAGGCAGCACTTGGTATGACTTTCTTTTAAATTAGATATTCTGGTAATGGTATTACATTGTGGCCTTGGTTGACATTTTACTGACCCCTAATTAAGTTGAGGCTCTTCATATGTTTGCTGGAAGGTGTGCCCAAGAGAGTTCCGGTTGGCATCAGCTGTCCTAGTAAAATAG
>NW_022170163.1:0-1001 GCF_008728515.1 Papio anubis | reverse complement strand
CTGGTGAAGATGTTGAAGTGGAGGGGATACCTGTTCAGGTCTTTACCTAGCCAAGTGGGATGCATTGGGAGCTCCTCTGTAGGGTGTGTGATTGGAAAGCGTTGGGGAACACTTATTTGGGTGTCTGGGGAATAATCTGTCTAGATATTTATGTGTTTAGGGTGTTGGTTAGGGCAGCTGTCCATGTTTTCAGGTATTTAAGTGGGTGAAGTAGAGGGCGCTTGGCCAGATATTCCAGTGGGCTAATTTGGGACATTTGTGTAGATGTGAAATGATTATGATGGGCTGGATTTTGCAGCACCAGGTGTTCAGGTATGCAGGAGGTGGGTAGAGGCAATCACTTGTCCAGGTGTTAAAATATTCAGAAGAATTGGGTAGGGAGCATCTGTTAGAAATTTTGGTAAGTTGGGGATGGGAACACGTGCCCAGGTGAGAGAGCTGAGCTGAGGGCTTGCATCCTGCCAGCAGGCTCTGTTCTGGGGAGCATCTGTTGAGCTATCCAGGTGTCCTTGGAGACTGGGTATTGGGCACCCATCCTGGGTTCTGTTGCAACTGCCCAGTTGTCCAATATTGGGGGCTGATTTTGAGGGGACACTGTCTGGAGGGGGGTGGGAGTTTGGGGCACCTGTCTCCAGGTAGGGGAGCAGTTGGCAGGTTGTGGTAGGGGCGTCACGGGCCGGGCTGCAGCCGGTTACCTGCCCCATGGAGGTCGACGTGAACTGGAAGCTTCCCAGCATCATGCGCAGCAGTGACAGGAACTCTTTGTCCTCGTAGTCAAAGCGGTCCCCAAAGACAATGGAGCTGATGACATTACAGACGGTGCGGCTCAGGAAGAAGGTGGGATCGATATTGGCGCCTGCAGATGTGGCCGGAGAAGAAGGTCAGGGAGAGAGTCAACTCAGAGGCCTGGGGAGAGTCAGAATTCTGGGAGGCAGGGCCCTGTTGAGCCAAATTCCCAGCGCCAGACTCCAGGGCTGGAAGTGCGGGGGCCTTTCCCCACC
>NW_022170162.1:0-1001 GCF_008728515.1 Papio anubis | reverse complement strand
CGGGCGCCTGTAGTCCCAGCTACTCGGGAGGCTGAGGCAGGAGAATGGCGTGAACCTGGGAGGCGGAGCTTGCAGTGAGCCAAGATCGCGCCACTGCACTCCAGCCTGGGTGACACAGCGCGAGACTCCGTCTCAAAAAAAAAAAAAAAAAAAAAGAGTTAACTCTATATGTAATATACACTCATTTAACTTACACTACATCTGTTAAGATTATTTTCCAAATGTTACCACTGTTTTGTATTACAGATAGAGAAACATAAAAATACTTTGCATTTCCTGATAATATAATCCCAAATATTTACATAGAGCATGACTTTGACATCAACATGGACTTTATTTATATAATGTAAATTATAATTGATCATGAAAAAATTTGATCATAAAAGAATAATGTTATAGAAGGGAAGGGTTATTGTGGCAGAAAATTATTTTTTGACATGGGAAAATTTAATGTTAAAGAACTACAAAAATAATAGCTATTGTTAATTAGTTTTTAATTTTTGGTAATGTGTAGACAAAGGGTTTTATTTCTCTTTTCTTGAAATTAGAGAGGAAGCTGAGCAGGCAAAACCAAAGCATTCACTCTGCAAAAATCTATAAAGTAGTGTGGAACTAAAAAGTGATAGATCATTACTAAAAGTAATAAGCCATTACTGTTCAATGTGAAATTAATAGTTAAATTGAGAAAAAAGAGCTTTAATATAATCCAAACCTTATATGTGTTGTCTTATACCTGTAATCCCAGCACTTTGGGAGGCCGAGGCAAGAGGATTGCTTGAAGTCAGAAGTTTGAGATCAGCTTGGGCAACATAGCAAGACTTTGTCTCTCTCTCTATAAATATATATATTTTTTGTTATTTATATATATAATATGTTATCTAATATATATTATATATTGTTATTCATATTATGTTTATATATTTGTTAATTTTGTAGATTTATTTATTTATTTATTTTTTTGAGACAGAGTCTCGCTCTGTGGCCCAGGCTGGAGTGCAGTG
>NW_022170161.1:0-1001 GCF_008728515.1 Papio anubis | reverse complement strand
ATATGAAAACAATCCAAGTGTTCATCAGCACATGAATAAACAAATGTGGTCACACATACAACAGAATGTTAATCTGCCATAAAGAGGAATGAAGCTCTGATATCCGCTGGAACATGCATGGACTTTGGAAACATTATGCTAAGTGAAATATGTCAGAAACTAAATAACATATATATATAATTCCATTTATATGAAACATCAAGAATAGGCAAATTCACAGAGACAGAGTAGAGATGATCAAGGTCTAGGGTGGACAATACAGGGAGTTATTATAGTTTCAAAGATACAAAGTTTCAGTTTAAAATGATAAAAATTTTCTAGGAAAAATAGTGGTGATGGTAACTTAACACTGTGTATGTGGTTAACTCCATTTGACTGCACATTTTTAAGTGATTAAAATAGCACATTATTCACAGAACTGTGAAAAATCGATTTCTATTATTTAATTCACCCAGGCTAAGGTGTTTGTTATGGCAGCTGAAGCCCATGAATACATCATCTGACCCAGTGTTTTCCATGAAACGTATCACTTTTTCAATCAAGTTAGCTGGAAGCTCCTGTCCCCAGAAGAACTGCAGGTACCAAAACAAGAGCTCCAGCAGGGGTTCAACCAGCACAGGTCCCACAGGGCAGCCTCGATGTCAGGCCCTGGATGGTATGTGAGGCTATAATGATACAACCACAACGTGAAAGTATAAGTATTTTTACTACTTACAGACACTGGGGAGCACTCGGCACACGTGGAGACTACAGATACAGAGGTCAGCGAGCCCAGGCAGGGAGGACAGAAGAGACCGGTAAGCCGATGGCTTTAGTAAGTCCAGGTGTTATCTGACAGGTTTCCAGCAGGGAGCTTTAATGGATGTGATTAAAGAAAGTAGCAAACACTGGGACCAGGAGATCATGCTGTGATTGAGAAGTGGTCACTTTAAATGTAAGGGCAAATGTCAGAATATCAGTTTAAAGAAAGTAGATGGAGAGAGAGGAGCCCAGCACACCAA
>NW_022170160.1:0-1001 GCF_008728515.1 Papio anubis | reverse complement strand
CTTTAAATGATGATGTCCCTTGTTCAGCAATTTTCTAAACATTCTTTTTTTTTTTTTTTTTTGAGACGGAGTCTTGCTCTGTCGCCCGGGCTGGAGTGCAGTGGCCGGATCTCAGCTCACTGCAAGCTCCGCCTCCCGGGTTTATGCCATTCTCCTGCCTCAGCCTCCCGAGTAGCTGGGACTACAGGCGCCGCCACGTCGCCCGGCTAGTTTTTTTTTTTTTTGTATTTTTTAGTAGAGACGGGGTTTCACCGTGTTAGCCAGGATGGTCTCGATCTCCTGACCTCGTGATCCGCCCGTCTCGGCCTCCCAAAGTGCTGGGATTACAGGCTTGAGCCACCGCGCCCGGCCCTAAACATTCTTTAGATAGGAATTTTATGGGCATTCTTGATTGCATTAAGCTTAAATTTAAAGCATCTTATGGTTTCATTGCAAAGTGTTGCCTTGTTTCCTTTTTAAGATGATACAATTTATAACATGGAAATTTGCTGTCTGTCCCCTCCCTTTATGTTCCTATAAAATGAACAAACATATGGCCATGAAACAGATGGTCATAGAATTGGTTCAGTGGTTGTGAGTGTAGCAACCCAAGAGTGTCTTATCTGAAATCCCACCAGGAATGCCTGGACACAGTAGACAAAGTTTGTTCAACTGGATGCCTTAGGATGAATGCTTCCAAAAACAAAGTAGCCAAAAAGAAACCAGAATAACGGAATATCAGAGCCAGAGGAACATTTGGTGGTAGTTCAGTACATCCTCCTTTTCACGCTCCAGGGGACACAGTGGAAGAGAAGCAGGGATGGGCCTGCCTGCTGTGCCCAAAATTCATTGGAGATTGTTGCGATGAAAAATTTCATTGATGATGAAGGAGAAATAAACCCCCGTCAGCTTCAATTCAGGCAGATTTATTGCAAAGATGAAGAAGCATCTTGCAAAGCACAGCATGGCTGAGGCTTGTGGGCTCTGTCTGGGAAAATGAGCAGCCGACAGTGGCTGATGCT
>NW_022170159.1:0-1002 GCF_008728515.1 Papio anubis | reverse complement strand
TATAAAGCAGTTACACAATTGAGACTACAAAGCAGCTAGCTAACAACGCTATCACAGGAACAACACAGGTCAATATTAACCTTGAATATAAATAGCCTAAATGCTCCACTTAAAAGACATAGAATGACAAATTGGATTAAAAAAAAACAAAGACCCAAATTTCTGTTGCATTCTCACATGCATTGACACCCAAAGGCTAAAAGTAAAAGGATTAAAAAAAAAAATCTGTTATGCAAATGGAAAACAAAAAAGAGCAGCTTTGCTATTCTTGTATCAGATAAATTAGACTTTAAACAAATAGCAATAAAAAAAGACAGAGGCTGGGCGCAGTGGCTCACGCCTGTAATCACAGCACTTCAGGAGGCCCAGGCAGGTGGATCACGAGGTCAGGAGATCGAGACCATCCTGGCTAACACAGTGAAACCCCATCTCTACTAAAAATACAAAAAAATTAGCCAGGTGTGGTGGCAGGTGCCTGTAGTCCCAGCTACTTGGGAGGCTGAGGCAGGAGAATGTTGTGAACCTGAGAGGCAGAGCTTGCAGTGAGCCAAGATCGTGCCACTGCACTCCAGCCTGGGCGACAGAGCGAGACTCCGTCCCCAAAAAAAAAAAAAAAAAAAGAAAGAAAGAAGGCCATCTTATAATGATAAAGAGTTCAATTCAACAATAAATTTAACTATACTAAATATGAATGCACCCAGCCGGGTGCAGTGATTCGTGCCTGTAATCCCAGCATTTTTAGAGGCCAAGGCAGGTAGATTACTTGAGGTCAGGAGTTCAAGACCAGCCTGGCCAACATGGTGAGACCTCATCTCTACTAGAAATACAAAAATTCGTTGGGCGTGGTGGCGGGACCAAGTAGTCCCATCTACTTGGGAGGCCTGAGGCAGGAGAATTGCTTGAACCTGGGAGGCAGAGGTTGCAGTGACCTGAGATCACCCCACTGTACTCCAGCCTGGGCTACAGAGCAAGACTCTGTCTCAAAAAAAAAAAAAAAAAAAA
>NW_022170158.1:0-1002 GCF_008728515.1 Papio anubis | reverse complement strand
CGGGCGCCTGTAGTCCCAGCTACTCGGGAGGCTGAGGCAGGAGAATGGCGTGAACCTGGGAGGCGGAGCTTGCAGTGAGCCAAGATCGCGCCACTGCACTCCAGCCTGGGTGACACAGCGCGAGACTCCGTCTCAAAAAAAAAAAAAAAAAAAAAAGAGTTAACTCTATATGTAATATACACTCATTTAACTTACACTACATCTGTTAAGATTATTTTCCAAATGTTACCACTGTTTTGTATTACAGATAGAGAAACATAAAAATACTTTGCATTTCCTGATAATATAATCCCAAATATTTACATAGAGCATGACTTTGACATCAACATGGACTTTATTTATATAATGTAAATTATAATTGATCATGAAAAAATTTGATCATAAAAGAATAATGTTATAGAAGGGAAGGGTTATTGTGGCAGAAAATTATTTTTTGACATGGGAAAATTTAATGTTAAAGAACTACAAAAATAATAGCTATTGTTAATTAGTTTTTAATTTTTGGTAATGTGTAGACAAAGGGTTTTATTTCTCTTTTCTTGAAATTAGAGAGGAAGCTGAGCAGGCAAAACCAAAGCATTCACTCTGCAAAAATCTATAAAGTAGTGTGGAACTAAAAAGTGATAGATCATTACTAAAAGTAATAAGCCATTACTGTTCAATGTGAAATTAATAGTTAAATTGAGAAAAAAGAGCTTTAATATAATCCAAACCTTATATGTGTTGTCTTATACCTGTAATCCCAGCACTTTGGGAGGCCGAGGCAAGAGGATTGCTTGAAGTCAGAAGTTTGAGATCAGCTTGGGCAACATAGCAAGACTTTGTCTCTCTCTCTATAAATATATATATTTTTTGTTATTTATATATATAATATGTTATCTAATATATATTATATATTGTTATTCATATTATGTTTATATATTTGTTAATTTTGTAGATTTATTTATTTATTTATTTTTTTGAGACAGAGTCTCGCTCTGTGGCCCAGGCTGGAGTGCAGTG
>NW_022170157.1:0-28841 GCF_008728515.1 Papio anubis | reverse complement strand
AAAGAAAGAAAGAAAAAAGTCCAGGTGCGGTGGCTCATACCTGTAATCCCAGCACTTTGGGAGTCCAAGGCAGGCAGATCACCTGAGGTCAGGAGTTCAAGACCATCCTGGCCAACACGGTGAAACCCCATCTCTACTAAAAATACAAAAAAGTAGCCGTGTGTGGTGGCAGGTGCCTGTAATTCCAGCTACTCGGGAGGCTGAGGCAGGAGAACCACTTGAACCCTTGAGGCAGAGGTTTCACTGAGCCAAGATCGTGCCACTGCACTCCAGCCTGAGTGTCAAGAGCAAAACTCCATCTCAAAATAAAAGAAAAAAAGAAGATGTGAAATAAAGATTTTAACACAGAAACAAAGCATAATAAAAGCAGTACCATAACACATGAATTTTAAGAAAGCATAACACAGCTGAAGCTATTGATAGAACCCAGAGGAAAATTCCAAGATCAATATTTAAACAGAGCCTAGTGTATCATTCAGCCTATGAGAATAAATGTTTGCATAAAAATTCAAATTCCCAGAAAGCCCCCAATAGACATACATTATATTTTGGGATATGTAAACTAGTTACTTTTGGCTACTATTCAACTCTTGACATGAAAATACTTTAAAAGAAATTTATTTTGGGAGGCCAAGGCAGGCAGATCACGAGGTCAAGAGATCAAGAACATCCTGGCCAACATGGTGAAACCCTGTCCCTACTGAAAATACAAAAATCAGCTGGGCATGGCGGCACACACCTGTAGTCCCAGCTACTCGGGAGGCTGAGGCAGGAGAATCGCTTGAACCCAGGAGGCGGAGGTCACAGCGAGCGTGCCACTGCACTCCAGCCTGGCGACAGAGCGAAACTCTGTCTCAACAACAACAACAACAACAACTAAGAGGCTGGGCACGGTGGCTCACGCCTATAATCCCAGCACTTTGGGAGCCTGAGGCGGGCGGATCACGAGGTCAGGAGATAGAGACCATCCCGGCTAACATGGTGAAACCCCGTCTCTACTGAAAATACAGAAAATTAGCCAGGTATGGTGGCGGGCGCCTTAGTCCTCAGGAGGCTGAGGCAGGAGAAAGGCGTGAACCCGGGAGGCAGAGCTTTCAGTGAGCAGAGATTGCACTACTGCACTCCAGCCTGGGCTACAGAGCGAGACTCTGTCTCAAAAATAAAAAAATATAAAAAATAAAAAGAAAAGAAAAGAAATTTATATTTGAAAACCAAAAGTCATTCATTTATCCATGAGGCAGATGCAGAAACAAAGCATAATAAACTACATTGAGCATCTCAAAGTCACAGGAAACACAAGGGTGAATAGGCTCCCCCAAAGAAGCTTACATTCTAGTGCAGAAAACACGTATGATGCAAGCAAACAAAACAATTAAACTTTGTAAATATCCAAACAGGGAAAACCACGAGTAGAAACATAAAAGTCAAGTTCCTTATAGCTGGAAATACTTTACTGGTCAAAGCCAGTTAAATAAATGGTAAATAAATCCATCCAAATGTCTGAGTTCCTTGCACCTTCCACGCTATACCTCCCCATTCGATAGGAAATGGTTGGAGCTAAAGAAGAAGGAGAAAGTGGCAGCAAGAGATAAAAAAGTGAGGAAGAGATGCATATGAGTACCAGCTAAGCAGAGGCAGAGGCCAGAAAGAAAGGAACCATCTGGCCTACATACATAAAGGGGAGAGAGTGCAGAGTTGAGAAAGGACCCTGGAAACTAGACAGAACAGGGACTGCGGTTTACTGTGCTGGTTCTATTACTTATTAGCTATTTAACTTAGATGATGTAAAAACCTCCTAAACCTTTTCACCAGTAAAATGGAGATAGCAATATTAGCTATCTCTAGGAGAAGGGCGATAATTAAATGAGATGCTACCCGAATTAAAACAACTAGAAAGTGCTAGGCAGACAAAACATTAGTTTTTTTTATTCCCACTGTATCCAGAAGACTAAATTTTTGTCTTTGTAAAATAATGCTTTTCTGACCCAACCCACAGTATTGTTTTGAGGATCAAATAAATATATTTGAAAAACTCATGTAATTTAGAATATTAAACAATTACTTTTTAACTTTTTTTTTTTTTTTTTGAGACAGAGGCTCGCTCTGTTGGCCAGGCTTCAGTGTATTGGCACGATCTCGGCTCACTGCAACCTCCGCCTCCTGGGATCAAGCGATTCTCCTGCCTCAGCCTCCCAAGTAGCTGGGATTACAGGGGCCCACCACCATGCCCAGCTAATTTTTGTATTTTTAGTAGAGATGTGGTTTCACCATGTTGGCCAGGCTGGTCTCGAACTCCTGACCTCAGATAATCCTCCCACCTTGGCCTCCCAAAGTCCTGGGATTATGGGTGTGAGCCACTGCATCCGACCCACTTGTTCTTTACAAACAGTAAATTAATAAAGGAAACACAGGAATAAAATATTCCTATGTTTCTAATAAAGGTCTTAAGTTTCTGAATCCACTTTGATTTGTGTGTGTGTGTATTTTCTTTTGTTTTATTTTGATTTTGCGTACCAGTAGGTATTCAAGGAATTTCACCATGGTGGTGCTGTTTCTTGGCTAACCACCTGGAGAGGTGACTTTTTATTTTTATTTTTTTAAAACTTTTTTGAGACAGGGTCTCACTCTGTCGCCCAGATTGTAGGGCAGTGGTGCAATTGTGGCTCACTGCAACCTCCAGCTCCTGGGCTCAAGTGATCCTCCCACGTAGGCGTTCCAAAGTGTTGGGATTACAGGCGTGAGCCACCTCCCCTAACTGAGAAGTGAATTTCTATAGCACACAAGGGCAAAGCACATACCCAGGGTAGATGAAATGCCTAACAGTAGGGGAAGTGGTCTTTACATTTGCAACAAAGAAAGCATTTAAATAACCCCTTTTGTTTGGTAATCACAGAATTGGACGGTTGCCTGGGAAGTCACCTCCAGGCTCATTTACAAATAATGGTGATTTTATTTATTTATTTCCAATCTTTTTTCCCCAGAGTTAGGTATAGTTGACAAAAAATTGTATATATTTAAGGTGTACAATTTGATGTCTGGATATATATACACCACAATCAAGGTAATTGACATATCCATAGGTACCATTTCTCTTTTTCGTTCCTTTTCTTCTTTTAACCTCCAGATTGTTTTAAAGGCTGGAGGCTGAACCCAGAAGCACATAAGATTAAAAACTTTTATGCACCCAAGCTACTGTAGTATCTCTCTCACGTAATTTCGGATAAACAGAGACGAATGTTCTACTTCCCAGCTCTCTTTTTAAATATTCTGTCAACAAAAGAATCAACTATTACAGTATTACCTTATGACAGGCAAGGTTACAATTAATGAGGTTATAGCCCATCTTAGAGTAATTATATTTCAGATTGGTGGCTCCCTGATGAAATTGTGTTATTTTCGGGAAGAGTTCCACAGATGACTAATTCTATCAAAGTTGTTTTGATTTATGCTACCTCAAGTTGATCATATTTTGACATCTGTCTTCTCCTGACATTGGGGGATGAGGAGTGACTGGTTACTGAGTCCTGTTGTTTCTTATACCCAAATTCTAAACACCTCCTCCATAACACTCAGGGTATACATTGTAGTTTCTTTTTTATTACATGGACATTCAGAGAGAAAGCAATTAAGAGATGTAATCAAGAACAGCATAAACACAATGATACTCCCTTCATTTGAAGCTATCTTCCTAACACTTCCCTGTCCCTGGGAAAGGACTGCTTATATTTTAATATATGTAGTTCTTATTGGATCAATGCATTCTTAATATATATGTTTAAGAGGAGATATTCTAACAAATCTAACGTTTATATGTCCTCTTCAGCTTTTTGGAAACCACACGATGACAGGAGGCTACCTAATATACTCATCAAAAGGTCCCCTACAAAATGAACTATTTTAGTTTTCTGACTTGAACTGTAATTAAAAGTAAATAGTAGTAACATACCCTTCTATATTTAAAATAATGAGTTCCTCAGACTAGTGTTTTAAAATTCATTCATTTACTATAAAACATCTTTATTGAGTATCTTCTCTGCGATAGGCCCTGTTCTCCATCTGAGGTATTAACCAGTGGACAAGATCAGAAAGGCTCTGCCTTTGTGGAGCTTCTAGTCAGTACAATTTATTAATGAATATTTATTAATAAATCATCGAAAAATGATTTCAGTATGCCATTTTCCATCTAGTTGTAGAAAAGAATTCACTTTTACCTGTCCAACATTTTGGTACTGGCTCGTTCCAGTTTCTCTAGGATCTGAGGAAGCTGGGTGTCGTCGTCATATGAACCTCCCCAGCCAAGAACTCGGGCAAGGTCATTTCCTGTACCCAAAGGCAACACTCCCAGCTGACACTGAAAGAGAGTACAACAGGGTGACTTTCAGACAAGTTGAGAAATAGGGACTACTGCGTTTCTGCACCTCTCGTAAGTATGTTAGTATGCGTTCATGTTAACTAGCAAGTAAAAGAATTAGCACTCACCTGTTTATTCAAGTTGAGCTTATCGATTTCTGACAAAACCCAACCTACACTTCCATCGCCTCCACAAACAAGAATCCGGAAATTGTCAAACTTCTGAAATAATCTTAAACTGAAAGCAAAAAGGATTTTATTTTAGTATAAAGAAATAAAAATCACTTTCCTCAATTCTTTGCTATTCTCTATCGGTATTCATATTCAGATTAAACATAAGAACTCCTACTTACATGTTAATTATACCATAAACATTCATTGAAGTGTAATTTTAACTCAAGAAAACTTCTGAATCATAAGGAGGAAAGGGAATGATAAGTAGAAATGAAGATAAAATTAGGAGGAGTGGGGGTGAGAAATGAGAAAACAAAAAAGAAGCAGAGACCAGGAAAGATAAAGTAATACAAGATGGTGAAAGTAGTGGTTCCTCTCTTTCTATTACAAGAATAAATTCTTTCCTTAAGAATTACAAACCATGGGTAAGGAATCTACGGTGCTGAAACTAATGAGTGACGCTTCGGCAGTTCCTAAAGACACCAATCACTGTATTGCTCTCAGGACTCCCAACTGGCTTTTTCTCCTCTTCTTCTCCTATTCTCAGGTCCATCCTTCTGTTTTACCTCATCTCAACTTTTGACACATCCCATCTCCTAAATGTACCCTTGTACACTTACTTCACGTATTGTGGAAAATCTGATAAAATATTAGAGGGACAACCTCAGGAAGTTTCACCAAGAGAGGTCCTTGGAGCCTTCGAGGACAAATGGGAAAAATAAATCAAGACTATAAGATAATGGAACTATAAAGGATTATAAAATGGATGTGTTAGAAAAGGGGACAAAACTACCCTAACATGGCAGAGACAAAGAAGGTGAGAAGAGGAAACTCTAGCACCTCAGCAGAGGAAAGGAAGGGCGGTACAGAGGAAAGGAAGGGCGGTACACGTAGATAAGGAGGAAGCTGGGTATAAATGAACAAGACCGACATCCATGTGACCAGAAGGGCCTGAGACTTAGCAAGATAAAGGCAATGGAAGCGGGAAGGAAAACTCAGAGGCCAAAAGTGAACAGAGGCACCAAGAGAGAAGGAAGGAGAGAAACAGAGAAGACAGACGAAAGTGTCACATTACAAAACACAAAATGCCTTTTCAGGCACTGGTATTGAAAATCCCATTTCTACTTCTGTGTTCATGCTTTGAGGTAACGGTGGAACCCAAGAGAAAAGCTGAGTTGCCATAAGTAAATCACACAGAGGTTTGAAGGCCCCGATTCAGAAGACATAATATCGCCTCTTAAGAAAAATCATATGCATACCCTAAAAATGTACTGAAAGTGCCAAAAGGTATATTTTCCCTCAGTGAAAATACTACTTAGTTCATTTTATCTTACAGATTGTAAGTTATATGACATCCAGAAAGCTGAAAGGAATCATCAACAAAAGTATTTCTTTGTCATTTACATGAACTGAGTCTGAGATCCTTGAAGAACTGCCCTTGACAGCCATGAGAGTCCCTGTACTTTGGTTTAAAAATTGATTATTTATATTACATATAAATCAATATCAGCCTTCCATGCAAATCACTTTCTAATATTACTTTATATTTCTATATTTATGTAAGTTGATCTTTCTTGGAGCTAAAGAAACTGTTAGTATTGTTTGATGTAGAATATATTGTAAAACATTTTCTAAACAAATTTTGGAATTGAGAAATTTCAATAGAGTTTTGGAATTTATACAAGACAGTTGTCTAACTATCCAAAAGGTTGTGTTAAAACTTATAATTAGAGCTTTAAAAACGAGGGAGGGATCTAGAGGAATCTATAATTTTCATGAGCTGAAACACCAGACACATTTAACACCTAGTCCTACATTGTATTCAAATAAGATTTATCAATAAGCAGTTACCCTAAATGAGGACCTCCATTCATTAAATCAAACACCTGAGCCGGATTTAGCAACTGTTTAAAGCGACGAAGGAACTTTACTCCCTGATTATCTCCACTCTTAGAATTGACAAAAACCAATAGAGGACTAACACAGAACGAAAATGTTGCTCTACAGAAACCTGTGAAAAAAACACAATACAAGATCAATACATACGGCTTTCTCTTTTAAATTATTAGCAAACTTTCAGATAAAAGAAAATAAATGTATAAAAACTGGAGCATTAAGTTATAATTTAGCTCTCCAAATAGAGATAGGTTAACTATTTACATACAAACCTATATATTTGTATGTAATTCTTATGTTTATATTCAATATTTCAAAGTATTTTAACTGCTCCTTTCTGAAGTCTGAGAGAATATTTTAAAATTTATAGTAAACAAAATCAGGGCCTAGGTTGGGGGAGAGGGCTGTTAATACCATAGGTTTAAAAAAAGTCACATATTTTGCGGTTTATAAACTTACATCTTCAGGTTTATAAACTTATATCTAAGATATCTATTGGCATAAATTAAATGAAAAGTTTGAAAAGCAAAAAGCACGATATCAATGCAAGACATTAATAATAGCACAGTCCTCCCTACGTATTCTTGGGGAATTGGCTCAGGAGTCCCACGAATATCAAAATCCACAGTTGCTCAAGTCTGTTATATAAAACAGCATAGTATTATACATGGTTTTACCATATTACTTTGTAATATGGTTTGCTTAGAAGGAAGTAATTAGTATGTAATCCCAAAACCAGTGTCGTAGAGGGGTTCCTCAGCACTTTACAGTTAAGTTTACAGAAAAGTGCATTTATAGGAATATAAATTCCTACAATGAAATTACAGAAAAACAGATTTTAATAACAGCCATGCTAACAGGCAGTTTCAATTATAGAGGAAAAAAACACTTATAAAAATTAACCTTTTCAGAATGTATTACAGTACAGAGTAATGATCTTATTTTATTTACTAAAACATAAAATCTAAAAGTCTTATAAACAGTAATTTCGCCAATGTGTTAATAGGTATTCTACAACTTTCACTTAAATATATTCTTTTAAAAATGGAATGTACTTTCAGCAATTGAAATGGAATTATTTTAGAAAACCTGACTACAATAGTCAATGACAGGTATAGTTATTCTAGGAAAAGAAATATATATATCAATATTAAATATACCAGAAATATACATACTTACACTACTGCTACATACCATCGGAATCAGTGCTGTTTAGCGCAATTGGAGGTATGATAGATACTTTACATTGACCAAGTGGACATATTGGATGGTATAAATCTTTGCAGGCAGTGTGTACCTAATAACAAACAAATATACCTTCAAGAATCATAAAAATAATGTTTTGCCATTACAAATCACATCTAAGGAACTGATAATCTAGAATCAACTGTACCACAAAATATTCAGTAATTCATAAGCTACTTTAAATGGTATAATATTTATACTTAAGGAAATGACTAAACATTTTAGAAATGGATATTTGATTTTGGTCCATGCAACCAATTCTTGTAATTATCTCAGAGAAGAATATATAGTTAATGAATAATTGGTGAAGGCAAGAAGAGAGGAAGAGAAGAGACCAAGTGCAGAGGAAGGGAGGCAGAGAAGAGAAAAAGAAGAGGAAAAGGAAGAAGAAGGAGGGAAACTAACCAGTGTGTTAATATCATTGCCCATAAAATAAATTGATGACAGAACATTTATTTTGTTTTAATAAAAATTCTTATAAAATTTAACAAAGATAAAATCTGTAATGTGCCTGCTTTTTCTGCAGTAATCCTATAACTTTCTATTCACATTTCCCTATCATTAAAGTTACAAGTACACCCATGTTTATTTTCTCAGCTGGACTGCTGCTCTGTAAGGTAAAGGAAAGTGATGCCTATCACAGGCACCTAGTAAATGTGCTTTCAGTAGAAATGAGTTTCATGGTCATGCAAGGATATGTTTTGTTCTCTATTGAGAACAAAAGCAAGGATAACTTATTAAGCAGGACCCTGGCAACTTAGGATACTTTGTATACTTGTCTGGAAAGCCTTCTAAATGTTTTAACCAGGAAAAGCACACACTTTTCATCAAGTTCTTATTTAATATGACTTTATTTTATTAGTCCTTTTAGAAAACTGGCATAATTAAACCTGTATTTATCAAACTTTTGGGAGAATAACTAAAATTTAATAGTAATTCTAATTCTGGTGATGACCTGTTTTTAGACAGTTTCCTATTATGCTTTACAATAATTAACAATCCAAATGCATTTTAGAAAAATTAGCACACACAGATAGCTTTAAAAGTAATTCTAAAATGTATGAGAACCATGGGGCAAAACAGAAAGGTATTTATAATAATGGTAAATAAGAAAAGCACATGATCAATTTATGTCTTCACAATTTTTACAGAAAAGGTAAAACTATGTCCACAGACCTGGATGACAGTAGGAAAAATTATAAGTTGATTCATTAGGCTTGTAGGGCGACAGGCTTCTTGATTTTGTTTTCTTTTTTTACTACACAGACTATGTTTTAGGCACTAGATATCCTGCTATTAGAAACTCATGTTTTTGTTTGTTTGTTTGTTTGACATGGAATTTCACTCTTGTTGCCCAAGCTGGAGTACAATGGTGCGATCTCAGCTCACTGCGACCTCCGCCTCCCGAGTTCAAGCGATTCTCCTGCCTCAGCCTCCCGAGTAGCTGGGATTACAGGCACCTGCCACCACTTCCAGCTAATTTTTGTATTTTTAGTAAAAACGGGGTTTCACCATGTTAGCCAGGCTGGTCTTGAACTCCGGACCTCAGGTGATCCACCCGCCTCGGCCTCCCAAAGTGCTGGAATTACAGGTGGTCATGTTTTTTATTTTTTGAGATGATGCTTCGCTCTTGTTGCTGGAGTGGAACGGCTCTAGGCTGGAGTGGAACGGCGCAATCTCGGCTAACTGCAACCTCCAACTCCCAGGTTCAGGCAATTCTCCTGTCTCAGCATCCCAAGTAGCTGGGATTACAGGTATGCACCACTGCATCCAACTAATTTTTTTGTATTTTTAGTGGAGACGGAGTTCCACCACATTGGTCAAACTGGTCTCAAACTCCTGACCTCAGGAGTCAGCCTGCCTCAGCCTCCCAATGTGCTGGGATTACAGGCATGAGCCACTGTGCCAGGCCAGAAACTCATGTTTTAAAGGCAAAATAATATGTAAACAGGCAAATGGTTGTGTATAGGAAGTGCAAGACTAGGGGAGGTGCTATAAGGTGATGGTAGCTCAGAAACCAGCATGTCGAATTTACACAGGGTGGGGCAGGAATGATGTCACAAGGTGAAATTTGAGTTTGCCAGGAAAAAAGAGAAAAGACATCCTACCTTCTACCATCTGTAATACCACTGCTGTTCTAGTTAAGAAATGTTTAAATGTTAGGGGTGAATAGAATGAGCAAGTAATAAACCTAATTAACTCCTGCTGTTAAAGTTAACAGAGTTTAAAAATTACTGACTTTTTTTAAAGTAAAGATACACATATTGCACGTAAAGAAAATTTACATAAAATCTTTCTAAAATAATTCATCACACATGATGTGTTTTCTTTCTTTTTTTTTTGAGAGTGTCACCCAGGCTGGAGTGCAGTGGCACAATCTCAGCTCACTGCAACCTCTGCCTCCCAGATTCAAGCAATTCTCCTGCCTCAGCCTCCCGAGTAGCTGGGATTATAAGCGCGTGCCACCACGCCCAGCTACTTTTTTGTATTTTTAGTAGAGACAGGGTTTCACTCTGTTAGCCAGGATGGTCTCGATCTCCTGACCTTGTGATCCGCCCACCACGGCCTCCCAAAGTGCTGGGATTACAGGCGTGAGCCACTGCACCTGGCCAATACATTGGAAGTGAACAGTTGAAGCTCTAGAAGTAGAGAAATCGACTTTAATAAATGTACAGGCCAATAAAAATAGCAGGAAAATTCGCTATCAGTGGTTGTCCTCTCAAAAACAAATCTGAGGTGGCATGATGATTTTAAATCTTGTTTATGGGAAGAATGAATTCCTTTAAAATAAAAAAATGGCGGCCGGGCGCGGTGGCTCAAGCCTGTAATCCCAGCACTTTGGGAGGCCGAGACGGGCGGATCATGAGGTCAGGAGATAGAGACCATCCTGGTTAACACGGTGAAACCCCGTCTCTACTAAAAAATACAAAAAAAACCTAGCTGGGCGAGGTGGCAGGCGCCTGTAGTCCCAGCTACTTGGGAGGCTGAGGCAGGAGAATGGCGTAAACCCGGGAGGCAGAGCTTGCAGTGAGCTGAGATCCGGCCATTGCACTCCAGCCTGGGCGACAGAGCGAGACTCCGCCTCAAAAAAAAAAATAAATAAATAAAAATAAAATAAAATAAAATAAAATAAAAAAATGGCATAAGAAGGTTTCAGGGGCTAGGCTTGCACTAAGATTCTAAAGAGAGACACCTGTTACAGTCTATATACTAGATTAAATGAGGTAAGAGAAAAAGTATTAATAACATATCTAAGGCTAGTAAAAGAAGCAATCAATGAAGAATAACAAAAGCATGAGGACAAAGAGAAGAAACACAGATTCACCTATCAGGCCTAACTAAAAAGTTGTAGGACTTATTTTCCTTTGGGGCCTATCAGACAATCTCATTGATTAGGAAAGCAATACATCACACATCTCTTACATTTGCTGATCTACACTATACATACCAAAAACAATAGTTTTTCCACACGTTACAATTTGAGGCTGGCTTCCAAATTTCAGCCAGCAATGTTAAAAGACAAGACTCAAAACCACCAAGTAAGTCAGCCCCAGTGCAAGGCAATCACTAGCATCATAGAACAGCATCGCCCAGTACTAAGATGAACACTCACACCCACGACCTCCTCATCCTGCAGCTTTTCAGTCCCATGCCACTGTCTGCGTGACCTCTTTCCTACTCTGACTGTCCTCACACAGTCCAGAGGCCCTGTCCTCACTGTATCTGGCATAAATAATCAGCTGTTGGCTTCATGCTCAGCTGCATATGTTGTTCACCTCTGTCAGAGAGCACTGATAGCGTTGTAGCAAATTTACATTTTGCATGTCAACCAAAATTCGGTGACACACCAGAGAAGGGCTTTCAGGTAGTAAAATAGGCCTGAATATAGCAAACCACTTTGTTGATAAAGCAAAATGAAAAAAACAATAGAACTATGAACAGGAGATCTTGAGGCACAGGATATGGAAGAACAAGAGTAAGTTTTACAGGGCATCTGAAACAACGACCAGACTAGGAGGACTATACTGTAAGGAAAGAAGAATGTCACCATGGGGTGCGTATGCGACCAGGCTCAGCTCTATCATAAATTCTTTGCCTTCCCTCTAAGCCAGGCGGATGGCAAAGTTAGGGAAAGAAGCTAATTAACAAGGATGAACTGATTCCAAAACCCTCACCATTGTCTTACACCACAGGCATTTCCAATCCTGTAGACGGAGAACACTGCCACACGTTTTGTCGCAGACAGCACACTTGGCACTTACAGGCAGGTTGCCCTCGAGCCACTGGTGAGGCATCGCCACCTGTGGAGAAGGAAGAAAGGGCAGCCAGGTGAAGACTGGTGGACACCAACCTTACCCCAGGGAAGATTTTGAATCATTTCTCACTCTAGGGGATCAGTAGTATATTTCATGCATAGCATTCACTCATTTACCCCACATTTATTGAGCATCTACTATGAACGTTCAAGCAATATAAAAGTAAGGTAAAGGCTTGCCCCTCAGGGTTTAGCTGAGGCATGAAAAGGGATGACAATAAAGTGATTACTAAGTGTTACCAGAAATCCATATGCATGGTGCAATGGAGGCAAGGTTTTGAAAGCGGAGGTGTACTGTTGAGAGGCAACCCCAAAGTCTGAAGAGTAAACATCTCAGCTAAGCCTAGGCATCTCAGAGTTCATCAGAGGTCGACAACAACAGCCCAGCACAACGGCCACTTCTAAGCCGTATTCACAACAGATTTCCTTCAAAATCTAAGAACTAAAGGAAGCTATGAAGGATTGAATTAAAAATAAAAACTCGGAACCAACCAAACCTTCTATTAAATCCTAATAATAAGCATTCCTACTTATCTTTCTCAGCTTCCACAAGAGCAGAACATAAAAGAGGAGTTACTGGGAAGAGAGCAGAGACAGAGCAGCAGCTTACGCCATCTTCATCTTCTATAATGTCCTTCCCAATGGAGGCCAGGGTAGTCCATTTACAGTTATTTGTTGCTCTCACTGCACATCTTTTGTGAGCCTTGAATTTACACACTGGAAAAAAAAAAAAAAAAAAAAAAGAGCAACTGCTTTTAAGTGGACAAGAACTTTTGGACCAATGATTAAAGGAAATCACAGCATAAAATTTTAAAAGGGAGGGAGGAAGTAGAAGAAAACAAATATATTTAAAAGATTAAATTATTCTGCAACAATAGTAATGGTATTCTAGAAAACAAATATGGCTATGTATTTATGAAGCACTTTTATCAAGCTCTAAGTAGATTGCTACTTAGAGGAACAGAAAAGAAAGAAATGCAAAAGAATTACTGCTGTAGAAGGCAGACAACACACACATAGGAGAGAGGGAGAGAGGGAAGCAAATAAAATTTGGTAGCAGGTCTGCTGGTGATATCCTATTTTTAAATGTAGGTGCTGATTATATGAATGTGTTCAATTTGTAAAAATTCATCAAGCTGTACATTTCTGGTATTTGTATTTTTCTATACATATAAAATACTGATTATAAGTCTGAAAATGTCAGTACGATAAAGTTGATCCAGAGGGGCTGTAAAGTGCAAGTATACCAATAAGACAGCCTGGCATCATGGAAAATAGGTTGGTGAGGGTCACAAACACGGCCCGATCTTTGGAAAGTATTATGTTAAGATGACCAAATGACAAATGTAGAAAGAAGGGATGATGAAGTGATGCTGTCACTACAGGATTCACTAAATCTCCCCAGCCATATTATCAAAAGGAACTTATAAGAGAGAAATTGGAGGAAATAACTAGGGGGAAAAAAGCAGCCCATATATGGAAAAACAAGTGAACTATAGGTTATCTGAAAAGTTAACCATACTCATGAAAATCGGAATTTGACTATTATTAAACACGTTTATCTCTCTAAGGAAATTATTCAAATATTAGTGGATACTGATATTAAGTCAGTTCCCGACTTCTAGCTAAAAAGTTAAAAGTAGAAATCATTTCAGTGCAAACATACTAAGGTAAGTGTTGCTAAATTTAAATGCAAGGTATCTCCTTTTCATGTGATTTTCTGGATTTCTAAGTCAATCATTAACAAATTTTGTATCACACACCATTCTCTTGAAACTGTCTTAATTTGATATAACATGAACACAAAAGTTTCAGGTAAAATAACTAAGATGTCTTTAACCAAATGTTCAAAATGCTTCAGGTATCATGACTAATCTATGTACAAATGGATGGTTAAACTGAGCTGGTTTATCCTTGAAAAGTATTAGTCTAGGCCAGGCACAGTGGCTCACGCCTGTAATCCCAGCACTCTGGGAGGCCGAGGTGGCGGATCACCTGAGGTCAGGAGTTTGAGACCAGCCTGGTCAAAAACGTGAAACCCCGTCTCTACTAAAAATTTAAACATTAGCCAGGTGTGATGGTGCATGCCTGCAATCCCAGTTACACGGGATTCTTATGAGACATAAGAATTGCTTGAGCCCAGGAGGCGGAGGTTGCAGTGAGCCGAGATCGTGCCACTGCACTCTGGCCTGGGAGACAGAGTAATACTCTGTCTCAAAAAATACCAATAATAACAATAATAATGATCATTCATACAAATTGGAAATGTTTTGCTTCCCTTCTCTTTTGTGTACTTTGAAAAATTCTTTTCCTTCCACCATTTTTGTTATAAATGAGTGTGTAACTCAAACACAGACTTCATATAGAAAATAATACTTCACTTGAGGCTGGGTGTGGTGGCTCACACCTGTAATCCCAGCACTTTGGGAGGCCAAGGCGGGTGGATCAGCTGAATTCCAGAGTTCAAGACAAGTCTGGCCAACATGATGAAACCCCAGTTCTACTAAAAATACAAAAATTAGCTGGGCATGGTGGTGTGCGCCTGTAGTCCCAGCTACCCGGGAGGCTGAGGCAGGAGAATAGCTTGAACCTGGGAGGTGGAGGTTGCAGTGAGCCGAGATCATGCCACTGCACTCCAGCCTGGTGACAGAGTGAGACTCCATCTCCAATAATAATAATAATTAATAATAATACTTCACTTGAATTTTGTTGCTGATGAATCCTAAGTGTGAAGACACAGCACCATCAGAAGGAAGCTTAGCTTGGTGAAAATTTTTACAATGACTTATTCTCTTTTGCTCTAACATAAGTGATTAAACTGATTGGTTAGCATCTCTAGGCCTTTTCATCTATTATGGTCTTTGTCAAAAGTGGAGTCCTAAAACTATCTGCAACATATTTCCCAGGGTGCTTTGTAAGTACAAATAAGTACTTGATATTCACAGTCAATATCTGGCTTCTAAGGGGAAAAGCAGGACATAAAAGAGAGTAATGGTATAATTTCAGAGCGTTTTGAAAATTTTGCCATTAAAAATCGAACAGCCCACTAAAAATAAAAAAAATCACACTTTTATAATAATAAAGTGCTTCATGTAATGAGCCTTGAAAATTACCAAGTTGCTTAATATAATACTAATAATAAAACAAATCAGACTGTAATTATGGTAACTAAGAAATGAAAGTGATCAGCACACACCCGAATTTTGTTAGTTAACAAATTTCTCCAAACAAGTTATTCTGAAATAAAGCACCTTCCCCTGACCTGTAAAGTTATTGTTTAAAATGAGAGAACTTAAAAAATAGGCCAGGCCTGGTGGCTCATGCCTGTAATTCCAGCACTTTGGGAGGCCGAGGCGAGCAGATCACCTGAGGTCAGGAGTTTGAGACCATCCTGGCCAACATGGTGAAACCTCATCTCTACTAAAAATACAGGAATTAGCTGGGCGTGGTGGGAGCACAGCTGTAGTCCCAGCTATTTGGGAGGCCGAGGCATGAGAATCACTTGAACCTGGAAGGCAGAGTTTGCAGTGAGCTGAGATCGCGGCACTGCACTCCAGCCTGGCAACAGAGCAAGACTCCATCTCAAAAAACAAACAAACAAAAAATGCAGACGTAATAAGATTATGATTTTTTATTATAATATTCAGCATTTACTATACTAAATCTCTGTGAGTGTTAAAAATCAGTTAAGTGTCGTGGTTTAATCCCCGCATTTCGGAAGGCCAAGGTGGGAGGATAGCTTGAGCCCAGGAGTTTGAGACCAGCCTGGGCAAGATGGTAAGACCTAGTCTCTACAAGTAATAAATAAAAAAAATTAGCCAGGCATGGGTGGTGCATGCCTGTGGTGCCAGCTACTCGGAAGGCCAAGGTGGGAGAATTGCTTGGGCCTGGGCAACTAAGGCTGCAATGAGCCGTGATTGTGCCACTGCACTCCAGCCTGAGCAACAAAATGAGTCCCCCCATTGCAAAAAAAAAATCATTTAAGATCAAAATTCGTAAGTACCCATGATAACATATTTTGATGCTGTTGATTTTTTTTAAATTATCATTTATCTTTTTTGGTTATTGTTTAAATAACTGTTAAGGACAAATATGCCCTCAAATTACAATTAATATTCTTAATTGACTTAGAGGATTATTAATAAATTCGATTTTTCTGTCTGCTATTTTTGATTCATATAATATTTTATATATGCAAAGCTTTAAAAGAATAACTTTAGTTATTCAATATACATCTAGGAAACAAATCAGTGTGGCTTCATTTTATTGTGGAAATGAGGGTAGAAAGGCTAGTAAATGTAGTGAAGGCTTCATAGATTGGAAGCTGAATTCTATGCTCATACAAAGTTATTCATATTCACCGTGGAACACATCATAATATTTGCATCTCTTACAATATTTAAAGCCTCTTGTATCTAATGTTTTCAGTTTTATCAAGCAAGCTGCTTATTCAGATTTTAGGGGGTTTTCAAAAGTGTAAGTATGACTTTGATTATGATGAAAATATCCAGAACAACCATATTCTCATAAAATATAAAAAGGCAACTTTTTTATATTTATTAAACCCTTGAGATTTTTAAAGTCTTCTGCTATGGTTCTGAAAATACTAATAGGCAAGATACTGCAGATTTAAAAATTTTTACCAACAAAGGAAATGAATACTAATATATAATTTTCATTAAAAAATGGTTTAATCTGATAATTGAGACTTTTTAAAAAGTCTTGAAAATTACATTATCTATAGAAGAATATAACAAATTTATTTGTTTTGTTTCGGTTTTTTGGAGATGGAGCTTCACTCTTGTTGCCCAGACTGGATGCAATGGCCCGATCTCCACTCACCGCAACCTCCAACTCCCGGGTTCAAGCAATTCTCCTGCCTCAGTCTCCCACGTAGCTGGGATTACAGGCATGTGCCACCACGCCTGGCTAATTTTGTATTTTTAGTAGACACGGGGTTTCTCCACGTTGGTCAGGCTGGTCTCGAACTCCCAACCCCAGGTGATCCACCTGCCTCGACCTCCCAAAGTGCTGCTATTACAGGCGTGAGCCACCGCACCCAGCCGAATATAACAAATATAAAGACTTTTAAGTTTCTTATTCTCACCAAATAATGTAATTTTCATTTTTCTTTTAAAATGCTTAGAAAAAAATTCAGTCATTCCACTACTGACTCAATTTTTAAATACATATATTTAATAATGTATAACCCTCAAACCAGAAGGGTACCACAGGCTGTCTCAGATGTGGTGTCTTGTTAGCATTTTTGGAATAAAGATTTTACTAAAATCTTTAAAATAATACCATATAATATTACAGACCTGGTAGGAGTCATTCGGCTCTATGCGAACCCTTTTAGATTACTAAAGTCATCACAAAGGCCAATCAGATCTCTTTTGCAATCATTCTTTAAGTCTAAAAAGAAAGCTTTAATGCCTTCTCCAAATTTTCTCCTTCATGAATTTTAATGCATCAAGCCCATGATGCAAATTTGGAATAAGTTTCTTACAAAACAGTTACAAACTTCTTGCAATTTATTGAACTAGAAAAGTAGTTTTATTGCATGTATTCTCTCATTTAGTTTTTATAGTGATTCTGTGAGGCATAAATGACTATTATCCGCATCTTATCGATGAGGAGAGGAAAGTCTAAGTCAGTTAAACAATTTCTCCTGGTTATAGTTTGTAATGGTGGAAGTGGAAGATAGTTTGACTGAAGAGCTCTATTCTTGGTTCGTTTTTTTTTTTTTTGAGATGGAGTCTCGCTTTGTCGCCCAGGCTGGAGTGCAGTGGCACCATCTTGGCTCACTGCAAGCTCCGCCTCCCGGGTTCACGCCATTCTCCTGCCTCAGCCTCCGAGTAGCTGGGACTACAGGCACGCACCACCATGCCCGGCTAATTTTTTGTATTTTTAGTAGAGACAGGGTTTCACTGTGTTAGCCAGGATGGTCTCGATCTCCTGACCTCATGATCCGCCTGCCTCGGCCTCCCAAAGTGCTGGGATTACAGGCTTGAGCCACCGTGCCCGGCAAGAGCTCTATTCTTAACCACTATGCTGTATCATATTAAATATTTGAAACAATGACATATCACAGATTTTATAGTTTAAAATCAATTAAGGCTGTGACTCTATTACTACTTTATTACTTAATTATAAATAAGTGATATTCCAAATTACTTAAGAAACTTTTGGATTAGAGAAAAAACGCTGGTATTATTATTATCATATATAGTTCAAAAAGTAGTACACAGCAGTGTAATCACTGAAGTATGAAATAAAATAACTCTGAAGAAGTTATGAGTTTTCTGTTGGCGATTATTAATGTATTTGCTTTTGGTGGTCACTGCTCTTACATTAAAAATAACTCACAAATCTGCTCATGCCTCTAATCCAGCACTTTGGGAGGCCAATGCGGGAGGATTGCTTGAGCCCGGGAGTTTGAGACCAGCCTGGGCAACACAGTGAGAACCCCATCTCTAGAAACTTAAAAAAAAAAAAAAGATTAGCCAGGTGTGGTGGTGCTTGACTGTAGTCCCAGCTACTAGGGAGACTGAGGTAGGAGGATCGTTTGAGCCCAGGAGGCTGAGGCTGCACAGAGACTTGATCATGTCACTGCATTCCAGGCTGGGTGACAGGGTGAGACCCTTTCTCAAAACAAAACAAAATAACAACAGCATAGGCCTTATTTTTAGAAAATTTTAAGGAAATTAAAAAGGATGATACCTATGTAGATTAAACAAATGAAATGAAAGAAAACAATATTTAAAACAGTCCAATATAATTAACAATCAGAAATTCTGCCAAAGAGTATATACTGTCCTCACAAAAAGTTTTGCTCTCCATAATCAACCAGAATAAAGAATACCAGAATGATTACACAAGGTCCAAAGATTTTTTTTTTTTTTTTTTTTAGACAGTAGTTCCTAGTTTCTTGGGGCTGAAATGCTGTATTTTGATTTATGTTTCCTTTAAATGACTATGTTATTTTTTTCCTGAGCAAAAATATTTCTCAAGCTAGTCCTAGGTGTGGAAAGCCCAATTTAAAGCTACAGTGAAACCAGCGGTGGCATGTCTACAGTATGGTCACTGCCTGGAGAAAACACATGCTAGGTGCTACAGTACCTTCGCAGGACAGGCCATGGGAGGTGACTCCAGAAAGACTCTCTCTGCACACGTTACAGAAGGTGGGCCGGGCGTGGGAGCAGGCGTACCAGTTGTGCATCCCTGAGAAATGTTCCACATTAAACTGGGCCACCTAGAACAGAGATGTGAGGACAGATGTGCCAAGCCAGCGAACAAGGCTACAGATGCTGAACTCTTTGGAATGCATATAGTTATGGTCAAATTTTCAAATCCGTCATTTTTAAAACCAAAGCCCTTTGCTTTAAGCTAAGAATTTCAAAATCTGGTTTAAACAAGTTGCTGAAGGAGTGTACACATACTTACGTTTGCACAGTAGAGCTCTAACCCTTTGGTTAACATTTATTTCCTAAGAACACGAGACGGAAGAAAAGATGCTATTTTACCTCGTAGGGTTCTCTGGTCTGTACAGACTTCAGCGAGCTGATCCAATCCTCCATCTCCTTTCTGTTCTCAGCACACAGCATTAGCCTTCTGAATGGAGTAATGATCTGAAAGGGATAATTCAATCTAATGATTGTTAACACCCAAAGAGAAAGATTGTTGCAAAACCTGACACCTTCTGAGGTAATTCCATTTCTAACCTGAGTCTTTATTTCTTATGTTTTTGTCCTCTGTATGATAAAAATAATGTGGTCTAGGAAAGAAAAAGCCTAAGGAGTTTTTCTATCTTTGACCCTTTTGCTACTTACTTGGGCTCTTTAGCCCTTTTTTCTAAGGCTATAAACCCAAAGACACAATGCATTCTTATTCCACGAAATATATCTTGCAAACTGATTTTAAATATTCTTCAAAATAATTCATAGTAAGCTTAGAAGGAATACATAGTTTTCAATATGGAAAATATTTTTAAATTAAAAATCAAAGAAATGTAATATTAAACGATTTCTTAACTATTTTAGTTTTCAATATGGAAAATATTTCTAAATTAAAGATCAAAGGAATGCAATATTAAATGATTTCTTAATTTTTTTTTTTTTTTTAGTAGAGGCAGGGTTTCACCATGTTGGCCAGGATGGTCTGGATCTCTTGACTTCGTGATCTGCCCACCTCGGCCTCCCAAAGTGCTGGGATTACAGCTGTGAGCCACTGTGCCCGGCCACCTAATTGATTTATTATGGTATCAACAATATTCTGTTAATATTTAAATAATATTGAGTTTACATATCACTTCTACTGTCTATTTTAATGATTTATGAAGATTCTTCCTCCATTGTGTAGAACTCCACTGTACTAGTATTTAGTGAGAGTAGGGACAAAGAATTAACATAAACATCCTTTTGTTGGCTTTAGGGAAGAAAAGAATTGCGATTTTTATCTTTTTTCATGTCATTAAAAAGGCAACTTAATTACATTAAGGACCTTAAAGCAAGTGGAATGAAAACTTCACACTGTCATAGGATCAAAGTGCTTCAAAGTAAGATTCTGAAATGACTTGAAAGAAGCCCCTATTTATTTGTAAATACAATATTCTGGCTATAATCTTGAAGTTACTAAATCCTACACATTTACTGTCAAGAAAAGATCATTTATTTACTTGCAGAACAAGAGAAAAATGTTGCATTCCTACCTGGAAACTATTTCCAAAGAATAAAGCACATATCTATTTATATAGCAAATAAGAATTTTTCTCAAGTTAAAAGCCTCTTGATCAAGTGATAAGTCTAAACGTTACATTGGATTATTGAGCAGATTTCACAAGTAATGAAAGAGCAATAATCTTCTAAAACAAACAAAAAGAAAAAATGAATCCTTCCCAAAAGGAGTAAACTAGTAAGCCTAAATCATTACTATTCATATCTTGGAAAATAAGTCCATTATTCAAAACAACAGAGAGATCAATCCAGTCTTAGCTACTCACGAGTCATTGCCGCCTCTCATTTGTCATGGGTTCAGGCTACAGAGTCCTTCCTTAAACCCAGAAGCTTTAAATACATCTAACAGGCACTCACCCTTAAATACAGCCAGCCAAAAGTCACATGGAAGAGGAGCACCAATCAGTCAGCTCTGGATATTTGTTAATTGCATATGAAATTGAAGAGAACCTCACTTTTGCATTTTCTTGTTTTCCACGACCCTCTTTGGATAAAGCTTATTAACAGTTGGTCACTTCTCTTCCTGAATAAATAGTTAATGCAAAGAACAATGCCTCTCATTACTTAAGAGCCAAATGGATGCTTTATTGCTTCAAAATGTTTTTCTAGGACAGCTCATGAGATGCAGCAGAGAGGTACCATTAAATCATAATACACTCCTGGCTCTAATGACTGGCACAGCATTTCAGAGTCTCCAAGTTTCATTGGACTCGCTGATGTTTTCTGAATAAATATTGTCTCTAGCATTTACTGTATTTATTTTTTGCTACCTTATATGATGTAACTCTAAGGATTCCCTCTCCTTCCCTTGTATGAGATAAAGTATCATGAGACAAGCATTATTCAGACAAATAAAGCAGGCTTGCTATTTTGTTCTTTAACTTTGTTCTTTGCTGAATTCTAAGTAAAGCATGATGACTAATGGTTTTAACTGTCTTTAGTGCCTTTACATTAAATGTCTTGTAAAGTCACTGTAAATTCAAGAAAAAGGGGAGAAAGCAGGATAAAGAATAGCTTCTAATTTTTCTTTGCATATTTGGAATTACACAAATGCCTCAATTCTAGATGATTTCAGCAATATAAATCATGTGTGCTTGTATACTAATAAAGTAAAATGTACACATTTGCAATTTCTCCTTTTCAATAAAAACCTGTTTTAAAGTGAACAGTAATAAGCAAGGAAAGATCATAACACATTTAATACAGTTAAGTTTTCCAGAGGCAAAAAAAAATTGGAAAGTTATTTTGATTTATAGCCCTTGTGATTAAGAAATCTACTGATTATAAAATGACATTATAAGAAGTCAGTATGAAAAAGAAATCATACTGGCTTTGTGGCCACAGTGCCACAAATACCTCAAGTGAGCAGCCCAGAGTTGTCTGGGCTTACTAGACGAGCCTGGCTTACCAACAAACCCGTTAATGCCTCCCAGATGGACTTTTTCCTTCCTGGGGTAATCCCTCGGCAGTCCTTCAATGCTCTAGTCCCCTCCCACCTTTTATTTAAATTCTTCCTCATCCCAGACCTTCCTAGGAAAGGATGGGACAGATGCAGCTGTTGACCGACAGGCTCTGGTTATCCCTAGCTGAAATGCATTACACTGCAGCAGCTTCTCATCGAAATCTTTATTAGGAAGATACCCGGGGAGGAGCAAACTCCAAAATGTATTATTATGTCCTTATTTTGAGAATAAGATGTCCTACAAGTGAGTAGGATAGGGGAGATGGAAGGATAGAACGCAATCCCTCCACCATACTTGGGGGAGGGGTTATTCACCAGCGAAAACCAGGCCTGGTGGGGAGGACAGGCCCAGGACGTTTCTGGAACTAGAAGACGTTTTACTTTTCCTGGAAGAGCTGAAGCTCACCTATCCTAAAATGTCTCCGAGTCCTTGTGCTTACCTCAACCCCACTCTAACTGCCTCTCCTACCACCATCATATTTACCAATCATTTTTTTCAGACATATCTGAACTTACTTCAGTAATTTTTTCAAACTATAACCACCAGTCCCACATCAGATTCTGGGGTACACCTGCCTGTCTGTTCATCCATTCAAGCATTTATTGAGCATGTACTGCCTGCCAGGGCCAGGGATAAAAACCACGTGGGATTTGCTTTAAAGAGGGTACAAGGAAGACAAGAAGTAAACCAAGGATTACCTTGCCTGAAAAAGTACTAGAGAAGATGGGGTCCAAAGGACAGACATCTAAATCAGTTTCGTAAGTGCTAACTCAAATAATATATAAACTTTCCATTAATAGAAATATTGCCCTACCTTGGGAGTTACTGACCTGTAAGGATTGAGCCAACGACACTATTATGTAAGAGTCAAAAATTTCTCAGTCTGACAATGCATATAAATGCATAAAACAGACAAAAAAAAATTTGGCATTAAATATAAAAATCTATAGAAGAGTAACATTGCAGTTAAGATGTCAAATATATAAAGGTGTGCAGGCTAAAAAAAAAAAACCCCATACATAGATACTGCATACTAAAACCCATACTATAAATACTGCACTGCTATCTTTCAGTGAAGGAATGACAGATAATTTTAATCATAATTTTTTTTGTCTGTGGTTTTGTTTTGTTTTTTTGAGATAGGGTCTTGCTCTGCCCAGGCTGGAGTATAGTGGCTCGATCACACCTCATTGCAGCCGCAACCTCCTGTGCTCAAGCGATACTCCCACCTCAGTCTCCTGAGTAGCTGGGACCACAGGTATGTGCCACCACACCCAGCTAATTTATTTTTAGTTTTGTAGTGACAAGGTCTCCCTATGTTGCCCAGGCTGTCTCAAACTCCTGGCTTAAAGCCATCCTCTAGCCTCAGCCTCCGAAAGTGCTGGGATCAACAGGTGTAAGCCACCAAGCCCAGCCTTTCTGTAGTGTCTAAATCAAATACGCACTACTTCTGTAATAAAAACGTTACTTAAATTTTTACTAACAGAAAGATGAGAATTTAGAATTCAAAAATTTGCATTGTTCCAAAATAGGAACATATGGAGTTTTAAAAAATTCTCCAGGTCTGTGCTACACTCCATGAACACAGAACATCTGAGGGTGAGACCCCAGTATTTTGGGGGGTTGGGTGCAGTGGTTCATGCCTGTAATCACAGCACTCTGGGAGATTAAGGCAGGCAGATCACTTGAGATGAGGACTTTGAGGCCCAGTATTTTTTTGGAAACTCTCAGGTAATTTCCAAAGCGTGGCCAAGTTTGAGACCTAGTGTCTAAAGATATTTTATTGTTCCCCCCAACAATGTTATAACTTAATGAAAGAAGTTTCTAAAGAGAAGTGAATTAGAGGGAGCTGTTAATTCTCAGTTGGAAATCACTAATATAAAAGCATAATCTAACTCTGTCTCTAAACTTTGGAGTCAGGCTGGGTGCAGTGGCTCACCCCTGTAATCCCAGCACTTTGGGAGGCTGAGGTGGGCGGATCGTCTGAAGTCAGGAGTTCAAGACCAGCCTGGCCAATATAACGAAACCACACCTCAACTAAAATATATATATATATATGCGCCAGGTATGGTAGCATACACCTGTAGTCCCTGCTACTCAGGAAGCTGAGGCAGGAGAATCACTTGAACCTGGGAGGCGGAGGTTGCAGTGAGCTGAGATTGTGCCACTGCACTCCAGCCTGGGTAACAGAGCGAGACTGTCTCAACAACAACAACAACAACAAAAAAAACCAAAAAACTTTGGAGTCACACTGACCCACCCTGAATCCCAGCAACATCTCTTCTTACCTGTCTGGCTGTGGACACATTTCCTGAGCTCCCTAACCATGTCTATCCTCTGCTAAGAAGGGACAGAGCAGTAACTCACAGTAACTCTGCAGCGTCAGCTGTGGATCCATGAGCTAATCCAGGTAAAACATTTAGTACAGTCTCTGCCATGCAGTCAAGCTCAGTAAATGTTATAATCACAATTCTTCTTAGCAGGCAAAGAAAGCATTTACAGATTTTTTCTGCATACACATTTACATTTACGGATTTTTTCTGCAAGGTATATTTTTTGTGTAAGTGTGGTCCAAGATGAAAAGTGAAATGAAAAGTCAAAAACGGAGACCTGTGTCAACAAAATAGTCACTGACTAGCAAACCACCAAAATGGGCATAATGATAACGACCGACTGACCTTAGAAAATATTAGGAAAATATCAACCAACAAATTGGGAAAAAATGGACTCTCCTTAATTGCACTTGTATTTAACCTTGCCCAGTAGCATAAAACGGCAAAATGTTTACTAAAATGAAGAGTATCAGGGTCTGTATATCGCTGAAAGAATTCAGCAAGGCATCTCTAATAAGTATCACATGTAAACTAGTTAAGATTGCCAGCTACTCATTTTAACTCAGATTTTTTTATTCTGCAATGATGGAAATTCTGCAAACTTCTCTGGTCATTTTTAATGTCCAACAACCTTTTCTGTTAGGAAATTCTTATTTCTAACCTAAAGTACTTTACAACAAATTGATTTCAACTGCTCTATAGCAGGACTTACTGTTGTATCGTTAGTGATTAATCCTGAACTGCTTTTATTGAAATAAAAATTCATAGGCAACGTGAAGCCTTTATTGGAAAGCAGGACAAGTGAAAATTTTTACAGTGCTGTATCAATTTTTATTGCATTATTATAATTCAGGAGATACAATTTGATGTTTATTACAGTCTAATCAGAAATAATTGTGTGTCTTTTTATTTTTGGAGATAGAGTCTCACCTGCCACCCAGGCTGGACTGCACTGACACAATCAAAGCTCACTGTAGCCTTCAACTCCTGCACTGAAGTGATCCTCCCACCTCAGCCTCCCAAGTAGACAGGACTACAGGTGTGCACCACCATGCCCAGCTAATCCTTTTATACTTTGTATTATGTGCCTTCTTAACACTAGCTTTGCTATACCTGAAGTTGCCAACTGCTTAGGCTTTATATGCCTCTTCCATTTTTCCTCATGAAATCTATTTCCAACTCTTTAATTATGTATGTTGCTTTTTTACATTCTTTTATGGAATAAAATAACTCACTTTGGAAACTTAAATGTGCCAAACTGCAATGTAGTTGTGCATCTGAAGCAATTATTATTATTATTATTATTATTATTTAGAGATGGACTCTCGCTCTGTTGCCCAGGCTGGAGTGCAGTGGCACGATCTCAGCTCACTGTAACCTCCACCTCCCAGGTTCAAGCAATGTTCCTGCCTCGGCCTCCCGAGTAGCTGGGACTACAGGGGTACACCGCCATGCCTGGCTAATTTTTTGTATTTTAGTAGAGACGGGGTTTCACCGTGTTGCCCGGGCTGGTCTCAAACTCCTGAGCTCAAGCAATCCTCTCGCCTTGGCTTCCCAAAGTGCTAAGATTACAGGCGTGAGCCACCGCGTGCCCAGCCCTGAAGCGATTATTTTGAGAGCAGAGATACTCTTATATTTCAAAGAGTAAACTGGAAACCTCTGCTTCCAAGAGCACAGTTCTGCAATTGCACATGTACACTTGAACCAAAATGAGATTTTGTTGTTGTTGTTTTTTTGTTTTTTTCCCCAATTACCCAACCAAGCTCCAAAGCAGACTTGCTGCATCTAAATCTTGGTTTGTGGTGAGGTTGTGAAGAGTTCTTGTTTTTGTTTTTTTTTTGAGATAGGGTCTTGCTCTGTCGCCCAGGCTGGAGTGCAGTGGCAAGATCTTGGCTCACTGCAAGCTCTGCCTCCTGGGTCCCAGTTCAAGCAATTCTCCTGTCTCAGCCTCTGGAGTAGCTGGGATTACAGTCACGCACTACCATGCCCAGCTAATTTTTGTATTTTTAGTAGAGACGGGGTTTCACCATGTTGGCCAGGCTGGTCTTGAACTCCTGACTGATCCACCCGGGCCAGCCTCCTAAAAGTGTTGGGATTACAGGCGTGAGCCACCGCGCCTGGCGGGTGTGGATAGTCTTAGATGTAGTTTGGCAAAGCTACACAGGTGATACTGATGTACTCCTCTGTTTATCAACCACAAAGGGGAGTGAAAGTATCCAATTTGCCTTTTTGTAAAGGCGGAGTCTGGTATAAGTAATGTCAAGAAAGTGCTCTTAATCTTTATGGATCTCTTTCTTTTTAGCATCCTTCTGCTCCCAAAATTCCCAGTGTTTTCATCTGCCCCTAACAGCTGCTCCTTTTGGGGATCAGTCTGAAATAGTCTTTTCATCTATGGCATCCCATGTAATATAACAGAGGCCACAAAATTATGATTTCTGATTTTTTTTCTCCATTCTGTTTAAACCCTGAATTGCTGTTTTATTTAAAAAAATTTTTATTTAAAAAAGGCTAAAATTCACCATAATTAGAGAGGTACAAGTACAAACAGTGTGGCCTATTTTCTTCTGTTGACCACTGCATACTCTTATATGACCCAGTGGTCCCTGGAGTGCATTTTGATGTCGCCCTTCCAATTCCTTTGTTTTCTGGGGTTGATGCTTCTCCATTTTATGATCCAGTTGTCTCAAGCCCCATCTGTTTTCTAATATGACAACTAACCTAAAAAGCAATTTTTCCGAGGTGTTAATAGATGATAAAGGTTTAATGCATATTTTCTCCCAAGGGTGCTTGAATTTTAATGGAAGACTAAGTGAAGTAAAATGTCACAACAAATGCAATTCTGGCACCATGACCAAAGAAAGTGCCATCGGAATTTTCAACAGCTAGTATCATTTTAACCAACAGAATAACAGCATTTCAGATTAGGAAGAGACCTTATCATGCTGGTGGAATACCATACATGTTCATTTTATAGATGTGAACACTGTGGAATCTGCATTAAGTGCTCAAAAATTCTTGAGAGATATTAGTTCCATGGAATCCCAGAACACAAATTTCATAACATCGAAAATGATGTAAAATAAGTTATAAAGATGTAATGGAATAATGATAGGACTAAGCTAGACAGGCAATTCACACACATTATTATTAATCTACAGCTGAAACTTATAAAGAAATTCTGCTCTGCAGGCAGTGCACTATGTAAACAAGATCCTAAATCAAATTGTGTGCTAGTTGAACTAAGGTCTTCCCTATTCTCTTTCAGAATTACCTAAAAATCTTTTCAGATGTCTGCTTAGAACCATGTTTAGATTTATAAACAGACACACATCTTCTCTCTCTACTGACAGTCAAAGATCTTTGAGAGTCACTTTACACTTTCAGTTCTGGCTGACTGACATCATTCTAACGGGTTATTTTGGCAGAATAACAACTTACAGATCTTAGGGTATCAGTGAGGTATTCCGAAGGTATCAAACTTTGAAACATTCCTGAAGATATTCAAAATAAAGAGGGTGGCATTTGTCATGAACTTGAAAAAATTAGCACCAAGGCTGCTGATGTATCTCTCTAACAAACTATGTATCTTTTGGATGTAATATTTATTTCAAAAACCAAGCTACAAATCAAGGAATTACCTATACAATGACACACATAATCAACTGAGAATTCCGGAGCATAGATATGAAATAAAACTCACTGTGATGAGATTCTACAAAAAAAATACAAGTACTAAAAAACAAACTCTAATGCAAAATTTCTGTAAATATATTACACAATTATTCTGAGAAATCAATGAATCAGAGAAAAGATAAAGACCTCTGGACAAGAGTGGAACACCTTTGCCAAGAGTGTGTCTTTCTCCATATTGCACCAGCAGAAGGTCTCTTCTTAACCTGAAATGCTGTTATTCTGTTGACTACTGACTTACGGCAAAAGAAAAAAAAAGAGGCATTATATCATGGATCCTTCAAATATCCATGCAAATTAAGTATGAGCTAATTTTATTACAACATATTGAAAAGAAGAAACAAATGCAGACACTAAATGAGTTGTCCACAATTAACACATTTCTTATACGAGGAGTTAACACAAAAGTAACAGCATAATAGAGCAAGAAAAATTAAAAATATTATTCTTGGAATAGGAGCGGCTCCAGTCTTCAACTCCCAGCGCCAGCGACACAGAAGACCGGTGATTTCGGCATTTTCAACTGAGGTACTGGGTTCATCTCACTGGGGAGTGCCGGAAGATCGGTACTGGTCAGCTGCTGCAGCCCGACCAGCGAGAGCTGAAGCAGGGCGAGGCATTGCCTCACCTGGGAAGCGCA